>NC_072416.2:1510390-1810468 GCF_028858775.2 Pan troglodytes | reverse complement strand
AGCTGTGGCAGCTCACGGTGCTTTAAAGTACTTTGGCAGGATGTTTGTTCAGGGGGCCTGTTCCTGCAGCCCTGCTGAATGTTTGGTTAGGAGGCATAATCATTTTTTGGACAGGATCTCCCAAATGTAAGGTGATAGATGCTAATGTGGAATATAATACAGAAGATACAGCTTGGATGTCATAAATAACAATAAATTGTTTAATCTTGCTGAGTTGTAAATATATGATTGCCAGAGGTCTTTAGTTCACTGGAACATAGTATGGGGGCAGGGGCACTTAGCAAATAGGCAGTTATTATTCTCCAACCAGACAGAAACTGGTCTGATGAAATTTATCTAAAAAGGCATACACATGTATTTTAATTAATTGTGACAATTACTCAGAGAAAACACATGGCCCTAAAGAGGCTGAGGGTTTTTTTGTTCTACCTATAAATGTATATGTATATTCACCTATATTCTACCTATGTATAAGTAAGAGAATGAGTTTTTGTTTTGGGGATATATATTTATACGTATCTATACAGACAGATATACACATACTTAATTTCTGTGTACCTATTAAGGTGTGGTGACAGATGGAAAGTATTTTTAAGCATTTAGATAGCTTATTCTATAGCATATGTGTGCATATAGCCCCCCCCCATAAAGCTTTGTCTCTTTTCTGGATATATTTAACAAGAGGCTAGAACAGAGTCCAAAATGTCAGAAATGTTTGAACATTCCATAGAAATGAAGGAGGTGTTTCCAAATGACCTATGTTTCTATGGCAATAAATAGAACTTGTGCTGCGTTGGATGGGTCAGGAGTAAGGAATATAAACAGTGTAAGTATGGCTATTCCAGGCAGAAATCTACCTTGTAAGAACAGCTTTGTGTAGTGAGCTCGACAACATTGATCAGTTAGCAGTCCGGTTCAGTACAACATTGATCAGGTAGCAAGACGGTTCAGCAGTGCCAGTCGGAGACACAGATGGGGACAATCAAAGAAGATGCAGGTCAGGACAAGGATGCAGACATGTACCTGTCACTACCATGGACTTCAGCAGCTTCTTAGTGAGCAGGTTTATGATCAAAGAAGAAAGACATCGTTGATATGTAAGCATGTTACAATTAATTTGCTGTTTAGTTACTAGCAAACTACATCCAGTTTTTAGATTTTAGGTTTTATTTTCTTATTTCTTTTTTGAAACAGGTTCTTGTTCTGTCATCCAGGTTGGAGAGCAGTCGTTATCCAAGCTCACTGCAGCATTAAAATCCTGGGCTCCGTAGATCCTCCCACCTCAGCCTCCCAAGAAGCTGGGACTACAGGAGCACACGACCATGGCCAGCTAATATTTCTAATTTTTTTGTAGAGATGAGGACTTGCTGTATTGCCCAGGCTGCTCTTGAGCTCCTGGCAGTGTAGATATTTCCATGTTTATACAGATGATGGTGTAGATATTTCCATGTTTATTCAGATGAGTGTGTAGATATTTCCATGTTTTTAAAGACGGCGGTGTAGATATTTCCATGTTTATAGAGATGGCGGTGTAGATATTTCCATGTTTATACAGATAGAGGTGTAGATATTTCCACGTATTTAAAGATAGCGGTGTAGATATTTCCATTTTTATACAGGTAGCGGTGTAGATATTTCCATGTTTACACAGATGGCGGTGTAGATATTTCCATGTTTATTGAGATAGCGGTGTAGACGTTACCATGTTTATACAGATAGTGGTGTAGATAATTCCATGTTTATAGAGATAGCGGTGTAGATATTTCCATATTTATACATATAGCGGTGTAGATATTTCCATGTTTATAGTGATAGCGGTGTAGGAATTTCCATGTTTATAGTGATAGCGGTGTAGATATTTCCATGTTTATATGGATAGCGGTGTAGATATTTCCATGTTTATACGGATAGCGGTGTTGATATTTTCATGTTTATACAGACAGCGGTGTAGGTATTTCCATGCTAATACAGATAGCGGTGTAGATATTTCCATGTTTATAAAGATGGCTGTGTAGATATTTCCATGTTTATACAGATGGCAGTGTAGATATTTCCATGTTTATGCAGATGGTGGTGTTGATATTTCCGTGTTTACAGAAATAGCGGTGCAGATATTTCCATCTTTGCACAGATTGCGGTGTAGGTATTTCCATCTTTACACAGATAGTGGTGTAGATATTTCCGAGTTTACAAAGATAGCTGTGTAGATATTTCCATGTTTACACAGATGGCGTTGTAGATATTTCCATGTTTACACAGATAGCGTTGTAGATATTTCCATGTTTATACAGATAGCGGTGTAGTTATTTCCATTTTTCTACAGATAGCGGTGTAGATATTTACATATTTATAGAGATAGCGGTGGAGATATTTCCATGTTTATACAGATAGCGGTGTAGATATTTCCATGTTTATACAGATAGCGGTGTAGATATTTCCATGTTTATAGAGATAGCGGTGTAGATATTTCCATGTTTATACAGATGGCTGTGTAGATATTTCCCTGTGTATAGAGATGGCAGTCTTGATATTTCCATGTTTATAGAGATGGTGGTGTAGATATTTCCATGTTTATACAGATGACTGTGTAGATATTTGCATGTTTATACAGATGGTGGTGTAGATATTTCCATCTTTATAGAGATATCGGTGTAGATATTTCCATGTTTATACAGATAGCGTTGTAGATATTTCCATGTTTATAGAGATAGCGGTGTAGATATTTCCAAGTTTATAGAGATAACTGTGTAGATATTTCCATGTTTATACAGATAGCGATGTAGATATTTCCATGTTTACACATATAGCGGTGCAGATATTTCCATGTTTACACCGATAGCGTTGCAGATATTTCCATGTTTATACAGATGGCGGTGTAGATTTTTCCATGTTTATGCAGACGGCGGAGTAGATATTTCCATGGTTATGCAGATGGCCGTGTAGATATTTCCAGGTTTATAGACATGGTGGTATAGAGGTTTCCATGTTTATAGAGATGGCAGTGTATGTATTTCCATGTTTATAGTGATAGTGGTGTAGGTATTTCCATGTTTATAGTGATAGTGGTGTAGATATTTCCATGTTGAAAGAGATAGCGGTGTAGATATTTCCATGTTTATGTGGATAGCGTTGTTGATATTTCCATGTTTATAGGGATAGCTTTGTAGATGTTTCCATATTTATACAGATAGCGGTTTAGGTGTTTCCATGTTTATACAGATGGCAGTATATATATTTCCATGTTTATACAGATGGTGGTGTAGATATTCCCATGTTTATACAGATGACGGTGTCGGTATTTCTATGTTTATACAGATGTCGGTGTAGATATTTTCATGTTTATAGAGATAGAGGTGTAGATATTTCCATGTTTATACAGATAGCGGTGTAGACATTTCCATGTTTATACAGATAGCGGTGTAGATATTTAAATGTTTACAGAGATAGTGGTGTAGATATTTCCATTTTTGCACAGATTGCGGTGTTGGTATTTCCATCTTTACACAGATAGCGGTGTAGATATTTCCAAGTTTACACAGATAGCTGTGTAGATATTTCCATGTTTACACAGATAGTGTTGTAGATATTTCCATGTTTATAGAGATAGCGGTGCAGATATTTCCATATTTATAGAGATAGCGGTGTAGATATTTCCATGTTTATACAGATAGCGGTTTAGATATTGCCATGTTTATAGAGATGGCGGTGTAGGTATTTTCATGTTTATAGAGATAGTGGTGGAGATATTTCCATGTTTATACAGATAGCGGTGTAGATATTTGCAAGTTTATACAGATAGCGGTGTAGTTATTTCCATGTTTATACACATAGCGGTGTAGATATTTCCATGTTTATACAGCTCGCGTTGTAGATATTTCCATCTATATACAGATGGCAGTGTAGATATTTCCATGTTTATACAGATAGTGGTGTAGATATTTACATGTTCATACAGAAGACTGTGTAGTTATTTCCAAGTTTATACAGATGGCGGTTTAGATATTTCCATGTTTATACGGATAGGGGTATTGTTATTTCAATATTTATTGGGACAGCTTTGTAGATATTTCCATGTTTATACAGATAGCGGTGTAAGTATTTCCATGTTTATAGAGATAGCGGTGTAGATATTTCCATGTTTATACAGATAGTGGTGTAGATATTTCCATGTTTACAGAGATGGCAGTGGGGATATTTCCATCTTTGAACAGATTGCAGTGTAGATATTTCCATCTTTACACAGATAGCAGTGTAGATATTTCCAAGTTTACACAGATAGCTGTGTAGATATTTTCATGTTTACACAGATAGCGTTGTAGATATTTCCATGTTTATACAGATAGCGGTGTAGGTATTTCCATGTTTATACAGATAGCGGTGTAGTTATTTCCATTTTTATACAGATAGCGGTGTAGATATTTCCATATTTATAGAGATAGCAGTGGAGATATTTCCATGTTTATACAGATAGCGGTGTAGATATTTCCATGTTTATACAGATAGCGGTGTAGATATTTCCATGTTTATAGAGATAGCGGTGTAGATATTTCCATATTTATACAGATGGCTGTGTAGATATTTCCCTGTGTATAGAGATGGCAGTCTTGATATTTCCATGTTTATAGAGATGGTGGTGTAGATATTTCCATGTTTATACAGATGACTGTGTAGATATTTGCATGTTTATACAGATGGTGGTGTAGATATTTCCATCTTTATAGAGATAGCAGTGTAGATATTTCCATGTTTATACAGATAGCGTTGTAGATATTTCCATGTTTATAGAGATAGCGGTGTAGATATTTCCAAGTTTATAGAGATAACTGTGTAGATATTTCCATGTTTATACAGATAGCGATGTAGATACTTCCATGTTTACACATATAGCGGTGCAGATATTTCCATGTTTACACAGATAGCGTTGCAGATATTTCCATGGTTATACAGATGGCGGTGTAGATTTTTCCATGTTTATGTAGACGGCGGAGTAGATATTCCCATGGTTATGCAGATGGCCGTGAAGATATTTCGAAGTTTATAGACATGGTGATATAGAAGTTTCCATGTTTATAGAGATGGCGGTGTATGTATTTCCATGTTTATAGTGATAGTGGTGTAGGTATTTCCATGTTTATAGTGATAGTGGTGTAGATATTTCCATGTTGAAATAGATAGCGGTGTAGATATTTCCATGTTTATGTGGATAGCGTTGTTGATATTTCCATGTTTATAGGGATAGCTTTGTAGATGTTTCCATATTTATACAGATAGCGGTTTAGGTGTTTCCATGTTTATACAGATGGCAGTATAGATATTTCCTTGTTTATACAGATGGTGGTGTAGAAATTTCCATGTTTCTACAGATGACGGTGTCGGTATTTCTATGTTTATACAGATGTCGGTGTAGATATTTTCATGTTTATAGAGATAGAGGTGTAGATATTTCCATGTTTATAGAGATAGCGGTGTAGACATTTCCATGTTTATACAGATAGCGGTGTAGATATTTAAATGTTTACAGAGATAGTGGTGTAGATATTTCCATTTTTGCACAGATTGCGGTGTTGGTATTTCCATCTTTACACAGATAGCGGTGTAGATATTTCCAAGTTTACACAGATAGCTGTGTAGATATTTCCATGTTTACACAGATAGTGTTGTAGATATTTCCATGTTTATAGAGATAGCGGTGCAGATATTTCCATATTTATAGAGATAGCGGTGTAGATATTTCCATGTTTATACAGATAGCGGTTTAGATATTGCCATGTTTATAGAGATGGCGGTGTAGGTATTTTCATGTTTATAGAGATAGTGGTGGAGATATTTCCATGTTTATACAGATAGTGGTGTAGATATTTGCAAGTTTATACAGATAGCGGTGTAGTTATTTCCATGTTTATACACATAGCGGTGTAGATATTTCCATGTTTATACAGCTCGCGTTGTAGATATTTCCATCTATATACAGATGGCAGTGTAGATATTTCCATGTTTATACAGATAGTGGTGTAGATATTTACATGTTCATACAGAAGACTGTGTAGTTATTTCCAAGTTTATACAGATGGCGGTTTAGATATTTCCATGTTTATACGGATAGCGGCATTGTTATTTCAATATTTATTGGGACAGCTTTGTAGATATTTCCATGTTTATACAGATAGCGGTGTAAGTATTTCCATGTTTATAGAGATAGCGGTGTAGATATTTCCATGTTTATACAGATAGTGGTGTAGATATTTCCATGTTTACAGAGATGGCAGTGGTGATATTTCCATCTTTGAACAGATTGCGGTGTAGATATTTCCATCTTTACACAGATAGCAGTGTAGATATTTCCAAGTTTACACAGATAGCTGTGTAGATATTTTCATGTTTACACAGATAGCGTTGTAGATATTTCCATGTTTATACAGAGAGCAGTGTAGATATTCCCAGGTTTATACAGATAGCGGTGTAGGTATTTCCACGTTTATACAGACAGCGTAGATATTTCCACGTTTATACAGATAGCGGTGTAGATATTTCCACGTTTATATTGATAGCGGTGTAGATATTTCCACGTTTATACAGATAGTGGTGTAGATATTTCCATCTTTATACAGATAGCGTAGTAGATATTTCCATGTTTACACAGATAGCGGTGTAGATATTTCCATGTTTACACAGATAGTGTTGAGGATATTTCATTGTTTATACAGATAGCCGTGTAGATATTTCCATGTTTATGCAGATGGCGGTGTAGATATTTTCATGTTTAAAGAGATGGCTGTGCAGATATTTCCATGTTTATACAGATGGCAGTGAAGATATTTCCATGTTTATGCAGATTGTGGTGTTGATATTTCCATGTTTACAGAGATAGCGGTGTAGATATTTCCATATTTACACAGATAGCGTTGTAGATATTTCCATGTTTACACAGATAGCGTTGTAGATATTTCCATGTTTATACAGATAGCGGTGTAGGTATTTCCATGTTTACACAGATAGCGGTGGAGATATTTCCATGTTTATACAGATAGCGATGTAGATATTTCCATGTTTATACAGATAGCGGTGTAGATATTTCCATGTTTATAGAGATAGCGTTGTCGATATTTCCATGTTTATACAGATGGCTGTGTAGATGTTTCCATGTGTATAGAGATGGCAGTCTTGATATTTCCATGTTTACAGGGATGGTGGTGTAGATACTTCCATGTTTATACAGATGACTTTGTAGATATTTGCATGTTTATACAGATGGCGGTGTAGATAGTTCCATCTTTATAGAGATAGCGGTGGAGATATTTCCATGTTTATACAGATAGCGGTGGAGATATTTCCATGTTTATACAGATAGCGGTGTAGATATTACCATGTTTATACAGATAGTGGTGTAGGTATTTCGATGTTTATAGTGATAGTGGTGTAGATATTTCCATGTTGAAACAGATAGAGGTGTAGATATTTCCATGTTTATGTGGATAGCGTTGTTGATATTTCCATGTTTACAGGGATAGTGGTGTAGATGTTTCCATATTTATAGAGATAGCAGTGTAGATATTTCCATGTTTATGCAGATAGCAGTGTAGACATTTCCATGTTTATACAGATAGCGGTGTAGATATTTCCATATTTATACAGATAGCGGTATAGATATTTCCATGTATATAGAGATAGCGGTGTAGACATTTCCATGTTTATGTAGATAGCGGTGTAGATATTTCCATGTCTACAGAGATGGCGGTGTAGGTGTTTCCATGTTTGTAGAGATAGTGGTGTAGATATTTCCATGTTTATACAGATAGTGGTGTAGGTATTTCCATGTTTATAGAGATAGCGGTGTTGTTATTTCCATGTTTATACAGATAGCGGTGTAGATATTTCTATCTTTATGCAGCTCGCGGTATAGATATTTCCATCTTTATTCAGACGGCAGTGTAGATATTAACATGTTTACACAAATAGCAGTGTAGATATTTCCATGTTTATACAGATGGCTGTGTAGATATTTCCATGTTTATGGAGATGGTGGTGTAAATATTTTCATGCTTATAGAGATGACGGTGTAGACATTTCCATGTTTATAGAGATTGCCATGTAGATAATTCCATGTTTATAGAGATAGTTGTGTAGGTATTTCCATATTTATAGAGATGGCGGTGTAAATATTTTCATGTTTATAGAGATGGTGGTGTAGATATTTCCATGTTTATAGAGATTGCCAGGTAGATATTTCCAGGTTTATAGAGATAGCGGTTTAGGTATTTCCATATTTATAGAGATAGCGGTGTAGATATTTCCATGTTTATACAGATGGCTGTGTAGATATTTCCGTGGTTATACACATGGCAGTGTAGATATTTTCATGTTTATAGAGATGGTGGTGTAGATATTTCCATGTTTATACACATGACTGTCTAGATATTTGTATGTTTATACAGATGGCGGTGTAGATATTTCCATGTTTATAGAGATAACGGTGACGAATTTCCATGTTTATACAGACAGCGGTGTAGATATTTCCATTTTAACGGAGATAGAGGTGTAGATATTTCCATATTTACAGAGATAGCAGTTTAGATATTTCCATGTTTATAAAGATCCGGTGTAGATATTTATATGTTTATACAGATGGCGGTGTAGATATTTCCATGTTTATACAGATAGCGGTGTAGATATTTAAATGTTTACAGAGATAGTGGTGTAGATATTTCCATTTTTGCACAGATTGCGGTGTTGGTATTTCCATCTTTACACAGATAGCGGTGTAGATATTTCCAAGTTTACAGATAGCTGTGTAGATATTTCCATGTTTACACAGTTAGCAGTGTAGATATTTCCAAGTTTGCACATATAGCTGTGTAGATATTTCCATGTTTACACAGATAGTGTTGTAGATATTTCCATGTTTATGGAGATAGTGTTGCAGATATTTCCATATTTATAGAGATAGCGGTGTAGATATTTCCATTTTTATACAGATAGCGGTTTAGATATTTCCATGTTTATAGAGATGGCGATGTAGGAATTTCCATGTTCATAGAGATTGTGGTGTAGATATTTCCATGTTTATACAGATAGCGGTGAAGATATTTGCAAGTGTATACAGATAGCGGTGTTGTTATTTCCATGTTTATACACATAGCGGTGTAGGTATTTCCATGTTTATACAGCTCGTGTTGTAGATATTTCCATCTTTATACAGATGGCAGTGTAGATATTTCCATGTTTATACAGATAGTGGTGTAGATATTTCCATGTTCATACAGAAGACTGTGTTGTTATTTCCATGTTTATACAGATGGTGGTTTAGATATTTCCATGTTTATACAGATAGCGGTGTTGATATTTCCATGTTTATTGGGACAGCGCTGTAGATATTTCCATGTTTATACAGATAGCGACGTAATTATTTCCATGTTTATACAGATAGCAGTGTAGTTATTCCCAGATTTATACAGATAGCGGTGTAGATATTTCCACGTTTATACAGACAGCGGTGGAGATATTTCCACGGTTATACAGATATCGATGTAGATATTTCCACGTTTATACAGATAGCAATGATATTTCCACTTTTATACAGGTAGCGGTGTAGATATTTCCACGTTTATACAGATAGCGTTGTAGATATTTCCACGTTTATACAGATAGCGGTGTAGGTATTTCCCTCTTTATACAAATAGCGGAGTAGATATTTCCATGTTTATACAGATAGCGGTGTAGGTATTTCCATGTTTATACAGACAGCGGTGTTGGTATTTCCATGTTTATACAGATAGCGGTGTAGATATTTCCATGTTTATACAGCTCCCGGTGTAGATATTTCCATCTTTATACAGATGGCAGTGTAGATATTTCCATGTTTATACAGATAGTGGTGTAGATATGTCCATGTTTATACAGATGGCGGTGTAGCTAGTTCCATGTTACTGGAGATAGCGGTGTCCATATTTCAATGTTTATAGAGATGGCGGTGTAGATATTTCCATGTTTATAGAGATGGTGGTGTAGATATTTCCATGTATATACAGATGGCTGTGTAGATATTTCCATGTTTATACAGATGGCAGTGTAGTTATTTCCATGTTTATAGACATGGTGGTGTAGATATTTCTAAGTTTTTATAGATGATTCTGTAACTATTTGCATGTTTATACAGATGGCGGTGTAGATATTTCCATGTTTATAGAGATTGCGGTGTAGATATTTCCATGTTTATAGAGATAACCGTGTAGGTATTTCTATGTTTATGGAGTTTGCGGAGTAGATATTTAAATGTTTATAAAGATAGCGGTGTAGATATTTCCATGGCTATAGAGATAGCGTTGTTGATATTTCCATATTCATACAGATAGCGGTGTAGATATTTCCATGTTTATACAGATGGTGGTGTAGGTATTTCCTTGTTTATACAGAGAGCGTTGTAGATATTTCCATGTTTATACAGATCGTGGTGTAGATATTTCCATCTTTCCTCAGATGGCAGTGTATATATTTCCATGTTTATATAGATGGCTGTGTAGATATTTCCATGTTTATACAGATAGCGGTGTACATATTTCCATCTTCTTGAAGATGGCGGTGTGGATATTTCCATGTTTATACAGATGGCGGTGTAGATATTTCTATGTTTACAGAGATAGCGGTGTAGATATTTCCATGTGTATACAGATGGCGGTGTAGCTATTTCCATGTTTACAGAGATAGTGGTGAAGATATTTCCATGTTTGTACAGATAGCGGTGTACATATTTCCATGTTTATACGGATAGCGGTGTTGGTATTTCCATGTTTATACAGATAGCGGTGTAGATATTTCCATGTTTATACAGATAGTTTTGTAGTTATTTCCATGTTTACAGAGATAGCGGTGTAGATATTTCCATCTTTGCACAGATCGCGGTGCAGATATTTCCATCTTTACACATATAGCTCTGTAGATATTTCCAAGTTTACACATATACCTGTGTAGATATTTCCATGTTTATGAAGAAAGCAGTGTAGATATTTCCATGTTTATACGCATAGCGTTGTAGATATTTCCATATTCATACAGATAGCGGTGTAGATATTTCCATGTTTACACAGATTGCAGTGTAGATATATCCATGTTTATACAGATGGTGGTGTAGATATTTCCTTGTTTATACAGATAGCGGTGAAGATATTTCCATGCTTATGCAGATAGCGGTGTATATATTTCCATGTTTACAGATATAGCGGTGTAGATATTTCCACGTTTATAGAGATAGCAGTGAAGGTATTTCCATGTTTACAGAGTTAGCGGAGTAGATATTTCCATGTTTACACAGATGGTTGTGTAGGTATTTCCATGGGTATACAGATGGCAGTGTATATATTTCCATGTTTATAGAGATGGTGGTGTAGATATTTCCATGTTTATACCTGTGAATGTGTAGATATTTCCATGTTTATAGAGATAGCGGTGTAGATATTTGCAAGTTTATAGCGATAGCAGTGTAGGTATTTCCATGTTTATACAGATGGCGGTGTAGATATTTCTATGTTTACAGAGATAGCGGGGTTGTTATTTCCAAGTGTATACAGATAGCGTTGTAGATATTTCCATGTTTATACAGATGGCGGTGTAGATAGTTCCATGTTTCTGGAGATGGAGGTGCAGATATTTTCATGTTTATAGAGATGGCGGTGTAGGTATTTCCATGTTTATACAGATGACTGTGTAGATATTTGCATGTTTATACAGATGGCGGTGTAGATATTTCCATGTTTACAGAGATAGCAGTGTCATTATTTCCATCTTTGCACAAATTGCGGTGTAGATATTTCCGTCTTTACACAGATAGCTGTGTAGATATTTCCAAGTTTATACAGATAGCTGTTTAGATATTTCCATGTTTATACAGATAGCGGTGTAGATATTTACAGGTTTATACTGATAGCAGTGGAGGTATTTCCATGTTTATACAGATAGCGATGTAGATATTTCCATGTTTATAGAGATGGTGGCGTAGATACTTCCATGTTTATAGAGATAGCGGTGCAGGTATTTCCATGTTTATTGAGATATCAGAACAGATATTTCCATACTTACACTGATGGCTGTGTAGGTATTTCCAAGGGTATACAGATGGCAGTGAAGATATTTCCACTTTTATAGATATGGTGGTGTAGATATTTCCATGTTTATACAGATGACTGTTTAGATATTTGCCTGTTTATACAGTTTGCGGTGTAGATATTTCCATGTTTATAGAGATAGCGTTGTAGGCATTTCCATGTTTATACAGAGAGCGGTGAAGATATTTCCATGTTTACAGAGATAGAGTTTTAGATATTTACATCTTTGCACAGATTGCGGTGCAGATATTTCCATCTTTACACAGATAGCTGTGTAGATGTTTCCAAGTTTCACAGATAGCTGTGTAGATATTTCCATGTTAACACAGATAGCATTGTAGATATTTCCATGTTTATACAGATAGCAATGTAGATATTTACATGTTTCTACAGATAGCGGTGTACATATTTCCATGTTTATGTAGCTCGCGGTGTAGATATTTCCATCTTTATACAGATCGCAGTGAAGATATTTCCATGTTTCTACAGATAGTGGTGTACATATTTCCATGTTTATACAGATGACGGTGTAGATAGTTTCATGTTTGTAGAGATGGCGTTGTAGATATTTTCAGGTTTATAGAGATGGCGCTGTAGACATTTCCATGTTTATAGAGATTGCGGTGTAGATATTTCCATGTTTATAGAGATAGCGGTGTAGGTATTTCCATGTTTATAGAGATAGCGGAGTAGATATTTCCATGTTTATACAGATGGCTGTGTAGATATTTCCATGTGTATACAGACGGCAGTGTAGGTATTTACATGTTTAGAGATCGTGGTGTATATATTTCCATGTTTATATTGATGACTCTGTAGATATTTGCATGTTTATACAGATAGCGGTGTAGATATTTCCATGTTTATAACGATGGCGGTGAAGATATTTCCATGATTATACAGATGGTGGTGTAGATATTTCCTTGTTTATACAGATGTCAGTGTAGGTATTTCCATGTTTATAGAGATAGCGGTGTAGATATTTCCATATTCATAGAGATAGCGGTGTAGATATTTCCATGTTTATAACGACGGCGGTGAAGATATTTCCATGTTTATACAGATGGCTGTGTAGATATTTCCATGTGTATACAGATCGCATTGTAGGTATTTCCATGTTTATAGAAATGGTGGTGTAGATATTTCCATGTTTATACATATGGCGGTGCAGATATTTTCATGTTTATAGAGATGGCATTTTAGATATTTCCATGTTTATAGAGATTGCGGTGTAGATGTTTACATGTTTATAAAGATAGCGCTGTAGATATTTCCATGTTTATACAGATGGCAGTGTACATATTTCCATGTTTATAGAGATAGTGGTGTAGATATATCCATGTTTATACAGATGGCGGTGCAGATAGTTCCATGTTTCTGGAGATGGCGGTGTAGATATTTCCATATTTATAGAGATGGCGGTGTAGATATTTCTATGTTCATAGAGATAGCGGTGTAGATATTTCCATGTGTATAGAGATGGCGGTGCAGGTATTTCCATGTTTATAAAGATAGTGGTGAAGATGTTTCCATGTTTATACAGATAGCAGTGTAGATATTTACGTGTTTATACAGATAGCGTTGTTGGTATTTCCCTGTTTACAAAGATAGCGGTGTTGGTATTTCCATGTTTATAGAGATAGCTGTGTATATATTTCCATGTTTACAGAGATAGTGGTGTAGATTTTACCATCTTTGTGCAGATTGCAGTGTAGATATATCCATCTTTACACAGATAGCTGTGTAGATATTTCCAAGCTTACACAGATATCTGTGTAGACATTTCCATGTTTACACAGATAGCGTTTTAGATATTTCCTTGTTTATATAGATACCGTGTAAATATTTCCATGTTTATACAGACAGCGGTGTTGGTGTTTCCATCTTTATGCATGTGGCAGTGTTGATATTTCCATGTTTATACAGATAGTGGTGTTGATATTTGCATGTTTATACAGATGGCTGTGTAGATAATTCCATGTGTATACAGATGGCAGTGTAGTTATTTCCATGTTTTTAGGGATGGTGGTGTAGATATTTCCATCTTTATACAGATGACTGTGAAGATATTTGCATGTTTATGCAGATGGCGATGTTGATATTTCCATGTTTATAGAGAAAGCAGTGTAGATATTTCCATGTTTATAAAGATAGCGGTGTAGATATTTCCATGTTTACAGAGATAGCGGTGTAGATATTTCCATATTTGTACAGTTAGCGGTATAGATTTATCCATGTTTACACTGATGGCGGTGTAGATATTTCTATGTTTATACAGGTGGCGGTGTAGATATTTCCTTGTTTATACAGATATTGGTGTACATATTTCCATGTTTATACCAATGGCGGTGTAGAAATTTCCATGTTTACAGAGATAGCGGTGTAGATATTTCCATGTTTATACACATTGCGTTGTAGATATTTCCATGTTTATACAGATAGCGGTGTAGATATTTCCATTTTTATACAGGTAGCAGTGTAGATATTTCCATGTTTATACAGATGGCGCTGTAGATATTTCCATGTTTATACAGATAGTGTTGTAGATATTTCCATGTTCATGCAGATGGCAGTGTAGATATTTCCATATTTATAGAGATGTCGGTGTAGATATTTCTATGTTTATAGAGATAGCGGTGCAGATATTTCCATGTGTATAGAGATGGCGGTGCAGGTATTTCCATGTTTATAGACATAGTGGTGAAGATATTTCCATGTTTATACAGATAGCGGTGTAGATATTTACGTGTTTATACAGATAGCATTGTTGGTATTTCCCTGTTTACAAAGATAGCGGTGTTGGTATTTCCATGTTTATAGAGATAGCGGTGTATATATTTCCATGTTTACAGAGATAGTGGTGTAGATATTTCCATCTTTGTGCAGATTGCAGTGTAGACATATCCATCTTTACAGAGATAGCTGTGTAGATATTTCCAAGTTTACACAGATAGCTGTGTAGATATTTCCATGTTTACGCAGATAGCGTTTTAGATATTTCCTTGTTTATACAGATACCGGTGTAGATATTTCCATGTTTATACAGATAACGGTGTTGGTATTTCCATGATTATACAGATAGCAGTATAGATATTTCCATGTTTATACAGCTCGCGGAGTAGATATTTCCATCTTTATGCAGATGGCATTGTAGATATTTCCATGTTTATACAGATAGTGGTGTCGACATTTCCATGTTTATACAGATGGCTGTGTAGATATTTCCATGTGTATACAGATGGCAGTGTAGATATTTACATGTTTATAGAGATCGTGGTGTAGATATTTCCATGTTTATATAGATGACTCTGTAGATATTTGCATGTTTATACAGATAGCGGTGTAGATATTTCCATGTTTATAACGATGGTGGTGAAGATATTTCCATGTTTATACAGATGGTGGTGTAGATATTTCCTTGTTTGTACAGATGGCAGTGAAAGTATTTCCATGTTTATAGAGATAGCGGTGTAGATATTTCCATATTCATACAGATAGCGGTCTAGATATTTCCATGTTTATAACGATGGCGGAGAAGATATTTCCATGTTTATACAGATGGCTGTGTAGATATTTCCATGTGTACAGGTGGCATTGTAGGTATTTCCATGTTTATAGAGATGGTGGTGTAGATATTTCCATGTTTATACAGATGGCGGTGCAGATATTTTCATGTTTATAGAGATGGCATTGTAAATATTTCCATGTTTATAGAGATTGCAGTGTAGATGTTTGCATGTTTATAAAGATAGCGGTGTAGATATTTCCATGTTTATACAGATGGCAGTGTACATATTTCCATGATTATACAGATAGTGGTGTAGATATTTCCATGTTTATACAGATGGCGGTGTAGATAGTTCCATGTTTCTGGAGCTGGCGGTGTAGATATTTCCATGTTTATAGAGATTGCGGTGTAGATATTTCCATGTTTATACAGATGGCTGTGTAGATATTTCCATGTGTATACAGATGGCAGTGTAGCTATTTCGATGTTTTTAGAGATGGTGGTGTAGATATTTCCATCTTTATACAGATGACTGTGTAGATATTTGCATGTTTATGCAGATGGCGAAGTTGATATTTCCATGTTTATAGAGAAAGCAGTGTAGATATTTCCATGTTTATAGAGATAGCGGTGTAGATATTTCCATGTTTACAGAGATAGCGGTGTAGATATTTCCATATTTGTACGGTTAGCGGTATAGATATTTCCATGTTTATACTGATGGCGGTGTAGATATTTCTATGTTTGTACAGATGGTGGTGTAGATATTTCCTTGTTTATACAGATATTGGTGTACATATTTCCATGTTTATACCGATGGCGGTGTAGAAATTTCGATGTTTTCAGAGATAGCGGTGTAGATATTTCCATGTTTATACACATTGCGGTGTAGATATTTCCATGTTTATACAGATAGCGGTGTAGATATTTCCATTTTTATACAGGTAGCGGTGTAGATATTTCCATGTTTATACAGATGGCAGTGTAGTTATTTCCATCTCTCCACCGATGGCAGTGTAGATATTTCCATGTTTATACAGATGGCGTTGTTGATATTTCCAAATTTATACAGATAGCGTTGTAGATATTTCCATGCTCATGCAGATGGCAGTGTAGATATTTCCATATTTATAGAAATGGCGGTGTAGATATTTCTATGTTTATAGAGATAGCGGTGTAGATATTTCCATGTGTATAGAGATGGCGGTGCAGGTATTTCCATGTTTATTGAGATAGTGGTGAAGATATTTCCATGTTTATACAGATAGCGGTGTAGATATTTACGTGTTTATACAGATAGCGTTGTTGGTATTTCCCTGTTTACAAAGATAGCGGTGTTGGTATTTCCATGTTTATAGAGATAGCGGTGTATATATTTCCATGTTTACAGAGATAGTGGTGTAGATATTTCCATCTTTGTGCAGATTGCAGTGTAGATATATCCATCTTTACACAGATAGCTGTGTAGATATTTCCAAGTTTAAACAGATAGCTGTGTAGATATTTCCATGTTTACACAGATAGCGTTTTAGGTATTTCCTTGTTTATACAGATACCGGTGTATATATTTCCATGTTTATACAGATAGCGGTGTTGGTTTTTCCATCTTTATGCAGATAGCAGTGTAGGTATTTCCATGTTTATACAGATAGTGGTGTCGATATTTCCATGTTTATACAGATGGCTGTGTAGATATTTCCATGTGTATACAGATGGCAGTGTAGTTATTTCCATGTTTTTAGGGATGGTGGTGTAGATATTTCCATCTTTATACAGATGACTGTGTAGATATTTGCATGTTTATGCAGATGGCGATGTTGATATTTCCATGTTTATAGAGAAAGCAGTGTAGATATTTCCATGTTTATAAAGATAGCGGTGTAGATATTTCCATGTTTACAGAGATAGCGGTGTAGATATTTCCATATTTGTACAGTTAGCGGTATAGATATTTCCATGTTTATACTGATAGCGGTGTTGGTATTTCCACGTTTATACAGATAGCGATGTAGATATTTCCATGATTATGCAGCTCGCGGTGCAGATATTTATATCTTTATACAGATGGCATTGTAGATATTTCTTTATTCACACTGATGGCGGTGTAGGTGTTTCCATGTTTATACAGATGGCGGAGTAGTTAGTTCCATGTTTATGGAGATGGCAGTGTAGATATTTTCATGTTTATAGAGATGGCGGTGTAGATATTTCCATGTTTATAGAGATAGCAGTGTAGATATTTACATGTTTATACATATGGCTGTGTAGATATTTCCATGTGTATACAGATGGCATTGTAGATATTTCCATGTTTATACAGATGACTGTATAGGTATTTCCTTGTTTTTACAGATGGCAGTGCAGATATTTCCATGTTTATAGAGATAGCGGTGTAGATATTTCCATGTTTGTACAGATGGAGGTGTTGATATTTCCATCTATACACAGATGGCCGTGTAGATATTTCCATGTTTATACAGATGGCGGTGTAGATATTTCCATGGACATGCAGATAGCGGTGTAGATATTTCCATGTTTATACAGATAGCGGTGTAGATATTTCCATGTTTTCACAGATGGTGGTGTAGATATTTCCGTGTTTTTACACGTGGCGGAGTAGATACTTCCATCTTTATGGAGATGGCAGTGTAGATATTTTCATGTTTATTGAGATGGCGGTGTAGATATTTCCATATTTATAGAGATAGCGGTGTAGATATTTCCATCTTTCTACAGATGGCAGTGTAGAGATTTCCATGTTTATACAGATGGTGGTGTAGATATTTCCAAATTTATACAGATGTCTGTGTACATATTTCCAAGTGTATACAGATGGTATTGTAGGTGTTTCCATGTTTATACAGATGGTGGTGTAGATATTTCCATGTTTATTCAGATGACTGTGTAGATATTTCCATGTTTTTACAGATGGCAGTGTAGATATTTCAATGTTTACAGAGATGGCGCTGTAGATATTTGCATGTTTACACAGATAACGGTGGAGGTATTTCCATGTTTATACAGACAGCTGTGGAGATATTTCCATGTTTATACACATAGCGGTGTACATATTTCCATGTTTATACAGACAGCGGTGTAGGTATTTCCATGTTTATACATTTAGCGGTGCAGATATTTCCATGTTTATACAGATGCCTATGCAGATATCTCCATATTTATACAGAGGGCTGTGTAGATATTTCTATGTTTATACAGATGGCAGTGTGGATATTTCCATGTTCCTAAACATGACTGTGTAGGTATTTCCATGTTTATACAGATGGCTTTGTAGATATTTCCATGTCTATAGAGATAGCGGTGCAGATATTTCCATGTTTATACAGATAGCGGTGTATATATTTCCATGTTTATACAGATCGTGGTGTAGATATTTCCATATTTATACAGATACCGGTGTAGATATTTCCATGTTTATACAGACCGCAGTGCAGATATTTCCATGTTTATAGAGATAGCAGTGTAGATATTTCCATGTTTATATAGATAGCGGTGTAGATATTTCCATGTATATACACATGGCTGTGTAGATATTTCCATGTTTATACAGATGGCGGTGTAGATATTTTCATGTTTATACAGATTACTTTGTAAGTATTTCCATGTTAATACAGATGGCGGTGTAGATCTTTCGAAGTTTATAGAGATAGCAGTGGAGATATTTCCATGTTTATACAGATAGCGGTGTAGATATTTCCATGTTTATACTGATCGCGGTGTAGATATTTCCATGTTTATAGAGATGGTGGTGTAGTTATTTCCATGTTCTTAGAGATAGCGGTGTTGATTTTTCCATGTTTATAGAGATAGCGGTGTGGATATTTCCATGTTTATACAGATAGGGGTGTAGATATTTCTATGTTTTTAGAGATGGCGGTGTAGATATTTCCATGTTTATACGGATCACGGTGTAGATGTTTCCATGTTTATACAGATCATGTTGTAGATATTTCCATGTTTATACAGACCGCGGTGATAATATTACCGTGTTTATAGGGATAGCGGTGCAAATATTTCCACATTTATACAGATAGCGGTGTAGTTATTAGCATGTTTATACAGATAGCGGTGTAGATAATTCCGTTTATAAACAGATGTCTGTGTAGATATTTCCATGTTTATACAGATCACAGTGTAGATATTTCCTTGTTTATACAAATAGCGGTGTAGTTATTTCCATGTTTATACAGATAGCGGTGTAGATATTTCCATGTATATACAGATGGCAGTGTAGATATTTCCATGTTTATACAGATGGCTGTGTAGATATTTCCATGTTTATACAGATGACTTGTAGCTATTTCATGTTTATACAGATGACTTGTAGCTATTCCATGTTTATACAGATGGCGGTTTAGATATTTCCATGTTTATAGAGATAGCTGTGTAGATATTTCCATGTTTCTACAGATAGCTGTGTAGATATTTACATGTTTAGGCAGATCACGGTGTAGATATTTCCATGTTTCTACAGGTAGCGGTGTAGATATTTCCATGTTTATACAGATAGCGGTGTAGATATTTCCATGTTTATGCAGATCGCGGTGTAGATATTTCCATGTTTAAAGAGATAGCGGGGTAAATATTTCCATGTTTTTACAGATATTGATGTAGATATTTCCATGTTTACACAGATTGCGGTGTAGATATTTCCATCTTTCTATAGATGGCATTGTAGATATTTCCATGTTTATACAGATGGCGGTGTAGATATTTCCATGTTTATATAGATGGTGGTGTAGATATTACCATGTTTATACAGATAGCGGTGTAGATATTTCCAGGTTTATACAGATAGCGGTGTAGTTATTTCCATGTTTATACAGATGGCGGTGTAGATATTTCCATGTTTATAGAGATGGCAGTGTAGATATTTCCATGTTTATACAGATATCGGTGTAAATATTTCCATGTTTATACAGATCACGGTGTAGATATTTCCATGTTTATAGAGATAGCGGTGTTGATTTGTCCATGTTTATAGAGATAGCGTTGTGGATATTTCCATGTTTATACAGATAGGGGTGTAGATATTTCCGAGTTTATAGAGATGGCGGTGTAGATATTTCCATGTTTATACAGTTCATGGTGTAGATATTTCCTTGTTTATACAAATAGTGGTGTAGTTATTTCCATGTTTATACAGATAGCGTTGAAGATATTTCCATGTATATACAGATGGCTGTGTAGATATTTCCATGTTTATACAGATGGCTGTGTAGATATTTCCATCTTCCTACACATGACTGTGTAGGTATTTCCATGTTTATACAGATGGCTTTGTAGATATTTCCATGTCTATAGAGATAGCAGTGCAGATATTTCCATGTTTATACAGATAGCGGTGTATATATTTCCATGTTTATAGAGATAGCGGTGTAGATATTTCCATGTTTATACAGATAGCGGTGTAGATATTTCCATGTTTATACAGACCGCGGTGTAGATATTTCCATGTTTATACAGATAGCGGTGCAGATATTTCCATGTTTGTACAGATAGCGGTGTTGATATTTCCATCTATACACAGATGACCGTGTAGATATTTCCATGTTTATACAGATGGCGGTGCAGATCTTTCCATGGATATGTAGATGGCGGTGTAGATATTTCCATGTTTATACAGATAGCGGTGTATTTATTTCCATGTTTATATAAATAGCGGTGTAAATATTTCCATGTATGTACACATGGCTGTGTAGATATTTCCATGTTTATACAGATGTCGTTGTAGATATTTCCATGTTTATACAGATAACTTTGTAAGTATTTCCATGTGTATACAGATGGCGATGTAGATATTTCGGTGTTTATTGAGATAGCAGTGGAGATATTTCCATGTTTATACAGATAGCGGTGTAGATATTTCCATGTTTATACTAATCGTGGTGTAGATATTTCCATGTTTATACAGATGGCGGTGTAGATATTTCCATGTTTATACAGATAGCGGTGTAGATATTTTCATGTTTATATAGATGGCGTTGTAGATATTTCCAAGTTTATACCGATAGCGGTGTTGGTATTTCCACGTTTATACAGATAGCGATGTAGATATTTCCATGTTTATAGAGCTCGCGGTGCAGATATTTATATCTTTATACAGATGACATTGTAGATATTTCCTTATTCACACTGATGGCGGTGTAGACGTTTCCATGTTTATACAGATGGTGGAGTAGTTAGTTCCATGTTTATGGAGATGGCAGTGTAGATATTTTCATGTTTATAGAGATGGCGGTGTAGATATTTCCATGTTTATAGAGATAGCATTGTAGATATTTACATGTTTATACAGATGGCTGTGTAGATATTTCCATGTGTATACAGACGGTATTGTACATAATTCCATGTTCATACAGATGACTGTATAGGTATTGCCATGTTTTTACAGATGGCAGTGCAGGTATTTCCATGTTTATACAGATAGCGTTGTAGATATTTCCATGTTTTCACAGATGGTGGTTTAGATATTTCCGTGTTTATACACATGGCGGAGTAGATACTTGCATCTTTATGGAGATGGCAGTGTAGATATTTTCATGTTTATAGAGATGGCTGTGTAGATATTTCCATATTTATAGAGATGGCAGTGTAGATATTTCCATATTTATAGAGATAGCGGTGTAGATATTTCCATCTTTCTACAGATGGCAGTGTAGATGTTTCCATGTTTATACAGATGGCGGTGTAGATATTTCCATATTTATACAGATGTCTGTGTAGATATTTCCATGTTTATTCAGATGGTATTGTAGGTATTTCCATGTTTATACAGATGTTGGTGTAGATATTTCCATGTTTATTCAGATGACTGTGTAGATATTTCCATGTTTTTACAGATGGCATTGTAGATATGTCAATGTTTATAGAGATGGCGCTGTAGATATTTCCATGTTTATACAGATAACGGTGGAGGTATTTCCATATTTATACAGACAGCAGTGGAGATATTTAAATGTTTATACACGTAGCGGTGTACATATTTCCATGTTTATACAGACAGCGGTGTAGGTATTTCCATGTTTATACAGATAGCGGTGCAGATATTTCCATGTTTACAGATGCCTATGCAGATATCTCCATATTTATACAGAGGGCTGTGTAGATATTTCTATGTTTATACAGATGGCTGTGTAGATAATTCCATGTTCCTACACATTACTGTGTAGGTATTTCCATGTTTATACAGATGGCTTTGTAGATATTTCCATGTCTATAGAGATAGCAGTGCAGATATTTCCATGTTTACACAGATAGCGGTGTAGTTATTTCCATGTTTATATAGATAGCGGTGTAGATATTTCCATGTATGTACACATGGCTGTGTAGATATTTCCATGTTTATACAGATGGCGGTGTAGATATTTCCGTGTTTATTCAGAAAATTTTGTAAGTATATCCATGTTTATACAGATGGCTGTGTAGGTATTTCGAAGTTTATAGAGATAGCAGTGGAGATATTTCCATGTTTATACAGATAGCAGTGTAGATATTTCCATGTTTATACTGATCGTTGCGTAGATATTTCCATGTTTATAGAGATGGCGGTGTAGATATTTCCATGTTCATAGAGATAGCAGTGTTGATTTTTCCATGTTTATAGAGAGAGGGGTGTGGATATTTCCATGTTTATACCGATAGGGGTGTAGATATTTCCATGTTTATAGAGATGGCGGTGTAGATATTTCCATGTTTATACAGATCACGGTGTAGGTATTTCCTTGTTTATACAAATAGCGGTGTAGTTATTTCCATGTTTATACAGATAGCGGTGTAGATATTTCCATGTATATACAGATGGCTGTGTAGATATTTCCATGTTTATACAGATGGCTGTGTAGATATTTCCATGTTTATACAGATGACTTTGTAGGTATTTCCATGTTTATACAGATGGTGGTGTTGATATTTCCGTGTTTATTCAGATTACTGTGTAGATATTTCCATGTTTTTACAGATGGCAGTGTTGATATTTCAATGTTTATAGAGATGGCGCTGTAGATATTTCCATATTTATACAGATAACGGTGGAGATATTTCCATGTTTATACAGAGAGCAGTGGAGATATTTCCATGTTTATACACATAGCGGTGTACAAATTTCCATGTTTATAGAGACAGCGGTTTAGGTTTTTCCATGTTTATACAGATAGCGGTGAAGATATTTCCATGTTTACACAGATGTCTATGCAGATATTTCCATATTTATACAGAGGGCTGTGTAGATAGTTCTATGTTTATACAGATGGCAGTGTAGATATTTAAATGTTCCTAAACATGACTGTGTTGCTATTTCCATGTTTATACAGATGTCTTTGTAGATATTTCCATGTTTATAGAGATAGCGGTGCAGATATTTCCATGTTTATACAGATAGTGGTGTATATATTTCCATGTTTATACAGATCGTGGTTTAGATATTTCCATGTTTATACAGATACCGGTGTAGATATTTCCATGTTTATACAGACCGCAGTGTACATATTTCCATGTTTATAGAGATAGCAGTGTAGATATTTCCATGTTTGTACAGATGGCGGTGTTGATGTTTCCAACTATACACAGACTGCCGTGTAGGTATTTCTATGTGTATACAGATGGCATTGTAGATATTTCCTTGTTTATAGAGATGGTGGTGTAGATATTTCCATGTTTACACAGATGATTGTATAGGTATTTCCATGTTTTTACAGATGGCGGTGTAGATATTTCCAAGTTTATAGAGATAGCGGTGTAGATATTACCATATTTATACAGATAACGGTGTAGAAGTTTCCATGTTTATACAGATAGCGGTGTAAATATTTCCATGTTTATACAGATCACGGTTTAGATATTTCCATGTTTATAGAGATAGCGGTGTAGATATTTCCATGTTTATACAGATAGCGGTGTAGATATTTCCATCTATACACAGATGACCATGTAGATATTTCCATGTTTATACAGATGGCGGTGCAGATATTTCCATGGAAATGTAGATGGCGGTGTAGATATTTCCATGTTTATACAGATAGCGGTGTAGTTATTTACATGTTTATATAGATAGCGGTGTAGATATGTCCGTGTATGTACACATGGCTGTGTAGATATTTCCATGTTTATACAGATGGAGGTGTAGATATTTCCATGTTTATACAGATAACTTTGTAAGTATTTCCATGTTTATGCAGATGGCGGTGTAGATCTTTCGATGTTTATAGAGATAGCAGTGAAGATATTTCCATGTTTATACAGATAGCAGTGTAGATATTTCCATGTTTATACTGATCATTGTGTAGATATTTCCATGTTTATAGAGATGGCGGTGTAGATATTTCCATGTTCATAGAGATAGCGGTGTTGATTTTTCCATGTTTATAGAGACAGCGGTGTGGATATTTCCATGTTTATACAGATGGCGGTGTAGATATTTCCACGTTTATACAGATGGCGGTGTAGATATTTCCATGTTTATAGAGACAGCGGTGTAGATATTTCCATGTTTATACAGATCACGGTGTAGATGTTTCCTTTTTTATACAAATAGCGTTGTAGATATTTCCATGTATATACAGATGGCTGTGTAGGTATTTCCATGTTTATACAGATGGCTGTGTAGATATTTCCATGTTTATACAGATGACTTTGTAGGTATTTCCATGTTTATACAGATGGCGGTGTAGATATATCCATGTTTATAGAGATAGCTGTGTAGATATTCCCATGTTTATACAGATCGCAGTGTAGATATTTCCATGTTTATACAGATCACGGTGTAGATATTTCCATGTTTATACAGATCGCGTTGTAGATATTTCCATGTTTATACAGATAGCGGTGTAGATATTTCCATGTTTTTACAGATATCGGTGTAGATATTTCCATGTTCATACAGATGGCTGTGTGGATATTTCCATGTTTATACCGACCGCGGTGTAGATATTTCCATGTTTATTTAGATAGCGGTGCAGATATTTCCATGTTTGTACAGATGGCGGTGTTGATATTTCCATCTATACACAGATGACCGTGTACATATTTCCATGTTTATACAGACGGCGGCGAAGATATTTCTATGGCTATGTAGATGGCGGTGTAGATATTTCCATGTATATACAGATAGCGGTGTAGTTATTTCCATGTTTATATAGCGATCGGTGTAGATATTTCCATGTAAGTACACATGGCTGTGTAGATATTTCCATGTTTATACAGATGGCGGTGTAGATATTTCAATGTTTATGCAGATAACTTTGTAAGTATTTCCATGTTTATACAGTTGGCGGTGTAGATATTTCGATGTTTATAGAGATAGCAGTGGAGATATTTCCATGTTTATACAGATAGCGGTGTAGATATTTCCATGTTTATACTGATCACGGTGTAGATATTTCCATGTTTATAGAGATGGCAGTGTAGACATTTCCATGTTCATAGAGATAGCGGTGTTGATATTTCCATGTATATAGAGATACCTGTGTGGATATTTCCATGTTTGTACAGATAGGGGTGTCGATATTTCCATGTTTATAGAGATGGCGGTGTAGATATTTCCATGTTTATACAGATCACGGTGTAGATATTTCCATGTTTATACAGATCACGGTGTAGATATTTCCATGTTTATAGAGATCATGGTGTAGATATTTCCATGTTTGTACCGATGGTGGTGTTGATGTTTCCATCTATACACAGATTGCTGTGTAGGTACTTCCAAGTGTATACAGATGGCATTGTAGACATTTCCATGTTTATACAGAGGTTGGTGTAGATATTTCCATGTTTGTACAGATGACTGTATAGGTATATCCATGTTTTTACAGATGGCATTGTAGATATTTCCATGTTTATTGAAATAGCAGTGTAGATATTTCCGTGTTTATACAGATGGCGGTGTAGATATTTCGATGTTTATAGAGATAGCAGTGTACATATTTCCATATTTATACAGATAACGATGTAGATATTTCCATGTTTATACTGATCGCGGTGTAGATATTTCCATGTTTATAAAGATGGCGGTGTAGACATTTCCATGTTGATAGAGATAGCGGTGTTGATTTTTCCATGTTTATAGATAAAGCGGTGTGGATATTTCCATGCTTATACACATAGGGGTGTAGATATTTCCATGTTTATAGAGATGGCGGTGTAGATATTTCCATGTTTATACAGATCACGGTGTAGATGTTTCCATGTTTATACAGATCATGGTGTAGATATTTCCATGTTTATACAGATCGCGGTGTTGATATTACCATGTTTATAGGGATAGCGTTGCAAATATTTCCACATTTATACAGATAGCGGTGTAGTTATTAGTATGTTTATACAGATAGCGGTGTAGATATTTCCATGTATAAACAGATGTCTGTGTATATATTTCCATCTTTAAACAGATGGCGGTGTAGATATTTCCTTGTTTATACAAATAGCGGTGTAGTTATTTCGATGTTTATACAGATAGCGGTGTAGATATTTCCATGTATATACAGATGGCTTTGTAGATATTTCCATTTTTATAGAGATAGCGGTTTAGATATTTCATATTTATACAGATAGCGGTGTAGATATTTCCATGTTTATACAGATTGCGGTGTAGGTATTTCCATGTTTATACACATGACTGTGTATGTATTTCCATGTTTATACAGATGGCTTTGTAGATATTTCCATGTTTATAGAGATAGTGGTGCAGATATTTCCATGTTAATATAGATAGCGGTTTAAATATTTCCATGTTTATACAGACCGTGGTGTGGATATTTCCATGTTTATACAGATACCGGTTTAGATATTTACATGTTTATACAGACCGCAGTGTACATATTTCCATATTTATAGAGATAGTGGTGTAGATGTTTCCATGTTTGTACAGATGTCGGTGATGATGATTCCATCTATACACAGATTGCCGTGTAGGTATTTCCATGTGTATACAGATGGCATTGTAGATCTTTCCATGTTTATACAGATGGTGGTGTAGATATTTCCATGTTTATACAAATGATTGTATAGGTATTTCCATGTTTTTACAGATGGCATTGTAGATATTTCCATGTTTATAGAGATAGCAGTGTAGATATTTCGATGTTTATACAGATGGCGGTGTAGATATTTCCATGTTTATACAGATCACGCTGGAGATGTTTCCATGTTTATACAGACCATGGTGTAGATATTTCCATGTTTACACAGATCGCGGTTTTGATATTACCATGTTTATAGGGATATCGGTGCAAATATTTCCACATTTATACAGATAGCGGTGTAGTAATTAGTATGTTTATACAGATAGTGGTGTAGATATTTCCATGTATAAACAGATGTCAGTGTATATATTTCCATGTTTAAACAGATGGCCGTGTAGGTATTTCCTTGTTTATACAAATAGCGGTGTAGTTATTTCCATGTTTATACAGATAGCGGTGTAGATATTTCCATGTTTATACAGATGGCTGTGTAGATATTTCCATGTTTATACAGATGGCTGTGTAGATATTTCCATGTTTATACAGATGACTTTGTAGGTATTTCCATGTTTATACAGATGGCGGAGTAGATATTTCCATGTTTATAGAGATATCTGTGTAGATATTTCCATGTTTATACAGATAGCGGTGTAGATATTTCCATGTTTATACAGATCTCGGTGTAGATATTTCCATGTTTATACAGATCGCGTTGTAGATATTTCCATGTTTATACAGATCGCGGTGTAGATATTTCCATGTTTATACAGATAGCGGTGTAGGTATTTCCATGTTAATACAGATAGCGCTGTAGATATTTCCATGTTTATACAGATGGCGGTGTAGATATTTCCATGTTTATAGAGATGGCGGTGTAGATATTTCCATGTTTATAGAGATAACGGTGTAGATATATCCATGTTCATAGAGATAGCAGTGAGGATATTTCCATGTTTATACAGATAGCAGTGTAGATATTTCCATTTTTATAGAAATAGCAGTGAGGATATTTCCATGTTTATACAGATAGCAGTGTAGATATTTCCATTTTTATAGAGATAGTGTTTTAGATATTTCATATTTATACAGATAGCGGTGTAGATATTTCCATGTTTATACAGATTGCGGTGTAGATATTTCCATGTTTATACACATGACTGTGTATGTATTTCCATGTTTATACAGATGGCTTTGTAGATATTTCCATGTTTATAGAGATAGCGGTGCAGATATTTCCATGTTTATACAGATAGCGGTGTAAATATTTCCATGTTTAAACAGATCGTGGTGTAGATATTTCCATGTTTATACAGATAACGGTGAAGATATTTACATGTTTATACAGACCGCAGTGTAGATATTTCCATGTTTATAGAGATAGCGGTGTAGATATTTCCATGTTTGTACAGATGGCGGTGTTGATGTTTCCATCTATACACAGATTGATGTGTAGGTATTTCCATGTGTAAAGAGATGGCATTGTAGATATTTCCATGTTTATACAGATGGTGGTTTAGATATTTCCATGTTTATACAGATGACTGTATAGGTATTTCCATGTTTTAACAGATGTCATTGTAGATATTTTCACGATTATAGAGATAGCAGTGTAGGTATTTCCATGTTTATACAGATGGCGGTGTAGATATTTCCATGTTTATAGAGATAGCGGTGTAGATATTTCCATATTTATACAGATAACTGTGTAGTTATTTCCATGTTTATACAGATAGCGCTGTAAATATTTCCATGTTTATACAGATCATGGTGTAGATATTTCCATGATTATAGAGATAGCGGTGTAGATATTTCCATGTTTATACAGATAGCGGTGCAGATATTTCCATGTTTATACAGACCGCGGTGTAGATATTTCCATGTTTATACAGATAGCGGTGCAGATATTTCCATGTTTGTACAGATGGCGGTGTTGATATTTCCATCTATACACAGATGACCGTGTAGATATTTCCATGTTTATACAGATGGCGGCACAGATATTTCTATGGATATGTAGATGGCGGTGTAGATATTTCCATGTTTATACAGATAGCGGTGTACTTATTTCCATGTTTATATAGATAGCGGTTTAGTTATTTCCATGTATATACACATGGCTGTGTAGATATTTCCATGTTTATACAGATGGCGGTGTAGATATTTCCATGTTTATACAGATACGTTTGTAAGTATTTCCATGTTTATACAGATGGCGGTGTAGATATTTCGATGTTTATGGAGATAGCAGTGGAGATATTTCCATGTTTATACAGATAGCGGTGTAGATATTTCCCTGTTTATACTGATCGCGGTGTAGATATTTCCATGTTTATACAGATGGCGGTGTAGATATTTCCAAATTTATACAGATGTCTGTGTAGATATTTCCATGTTTATACAGATGGTATTGTAGGTATTTCCATGTTTATACAGATGGTGGTGTAGATATTTCCATGTTTTTACAGATGAAAGTGTAGATATTTCAATGTTTATAGAGATGGCGCTGTAGATATTTCCATGTTTATACAGATAAAGGTGGAGATATTTCCATGTTTATACAGACAGCAGTGGAGATATTACCATGTTTATACACATAGCGGTGTACATATTTCCATGTGTATAGAGACAGCGGTGTAGGTATTTCCATGTTTATACAGATAGCGGTGCGGATTTTTCCATGTTTATACAGATGCCTATGCAGTTATTTCCATATTTATACTGAGGGCTGTGTAGATATTTCCATGTTTATACAGATCGTGGTGTAGATATTTCCATGTTTATACAGATACCGGTGTAGATATTTCCATATTTATACAGATAACGGTGTAGAAGTTTCCATGTTTATACAGATAGCGGTGTAAATATTTCCATGTTTAAACAGATTATGGTGTAGATATTTCCATGTTTATAGAGATAGCGGTGTAGATATTTCCATGTTTATACAGATAGCGGTGTAGGTATTTCCATGTTTATAGACATAGTGGTGTAGGTATTTCCATGTTTATACAGATAGCGGTGTAGATATTTCCATGTTTATACAGATCGTGGTGAAGATATTTCCATGTTTATACAGATCGCGGTGTAGATATTTCCATGTTTATACAGATCGCCGTGTAGAGATTTCCATGTTTATACAGATAGCGTTGTAGATATTTCCATGTTTATACAGATAGCGGTGTAGACATTTCCATGTTTATAGAGATAGCGGTGTAGGTATTTCCATGTTTATAGACATAGCGGTGTAGGTATTTCCATGTTTATAGACATAGCGGTGTAGATATTTCCATGTTTATATAGATGGCGTTGTAGATATTTCCATGTTTACACCGATAGCGGTGTTGGTATTTCCACGTTTATACAGATAGCGATGTAGGTATTTCCATGTTTATACAGCTCGCGGGGCATATATTTATATCTTTATACAGATGGCATTGTAGATATGTCCTCATTCACACAGATGGCCGTGTAGTTGTTACCATGTTTATACAGATGGTGGAGTAGTTTGTTCCATGTTTATGGAGATGGCAGTGTAGATATTTTCATGTTTATAGAGATGGTGGTGTAGATATTTCCATGTTTATAGAAATAGCAGTGTAGATATTTACATGTTTATACAGATGTCTGTGTAGATATTTCCAAGTGTATACAGATGGCATTGTAGATATTTCCATGTTTATACAGATGACTGTATAGGTATTTCCATGTTTTTACAGACGGCAGTGCGGATATTTCCATGTTTATAGAGATAGCGGTGTAGATATTTCCATGTTTATACTGATCGTGGTGAAGATATTTCCATGTTCATAGAGATAGTGGTGTTGATTTTTCCATGTTTATAGAGATAGCTGAGTGGATATTTCCATGTTTATAGAGATAGGGGTGTAGATATTTCCACGTTTATAGAGATGGCGGTGTAGATATTTCCATGTTTATACAGATCACGGTGTAGATATTTCCATGTTTATACAGATCGCTTTGTAGATATTTCCATGTTTATACAGATCATGGTGTAGATATTTCCATGTTTATACAGATCGCGGTGTTGATATTACCATGTTTATAGGGATAGCGGTGTAAATATTTCCACGTTTATACAGATAGCGGTGTAGTTATTAGCATGCTTATACAGATAGCGGTGTAGATATTTCCATGTATATACAGATGGCTGTGTAGATATTTCCAAGTTTATACAGATGGCTGTGTAGATATTTCCATGTTTATACAGACGACTTTGTAGGTATTTCCATGTTTATACAGATAGCGGTGTAGGTATTTCCATGTTTGTAGAGATAGCTGTGTAGATATTTCCATGTTTATACACATAGCGGTGTAGATATTTCCATGTTTATACAGATAGCGGTGTAGATATTTCCATGTATATACAGATGGCTGTGTAGATATTTCCATGTTTATACAGATGGCTGTGTAGATATTTCCATGTTTATACAGATGACTTTGTAGGTATTTCCATGTTTATACAGTTGGCAGTGTAGTTATTTCCATGTGTATAGAGAAAGCTGTGTAGATATTTCCATGTTTACACAGATAGCGGTCTAGATATTTCCATGTTTATACAGATCGCGGTGTAGATATTTCCATGTTTATACAGATAGCGGTGTAGATATTTCCATGTTTTTACAGACAGCGGTGTAGATATTTCCACGTTTATACAGATGGCGGTGTAGATTTTTCCATATTTCTACAAATGGCAGTGTAGATATTTCCATGTTTATAGAGATGGCAGTGTAGATATTTCCACGTTTATATAGATGGCAGTGTAGATATTTTCTTGTTTATGTAGATGGCGTTGTAGATACCTCCATGTTTAAAGAGATGGCGGTGTGTATATTTCCATGTTGATGGAGATAGCGGTGTAGATATTTCCATGTTTATAGAGATAGCGGTGTAGTTATTTCCATGTTTATAGAAATAGCGGTGTAGATATTTCCATGTTTCTACAGATGACTGTGTAGATATTTCCATGTTTGTACAGATGGCGATGGAGATATTTCCACGTTAATACACATAGCGGTGTAGATATTTCCATGTTTATACACATAGCGGTGTAGATATTTCCATGTTTATATAGATGGCTGTGCCGATATTTCCATGTTTATACAGAGTTCTCTGTAGATATTTCCATGTTTATACAGATGACAGTGTAGATATTTCCAGGTTTATACAGATGGCGGTGTAGATATTTCCATGTTTATAGAGATAGTGGTGTAGATATTTCCATGTTTATAGAGATAGCGGTTTAAATATTTCCATCTTTATACAGATAGTGGTGTAGATATTTCCATGTTTATACAGATGGCGGTGTAGATACAGCCATGTTTCTGAATATGGCAGTGTAGATATTTTCATGTTTACATAGATGGCGGTGTAGATATTTCCATGTTTATACAGATAGCGGTGTAGATATTTCCATGTTTATACAGGTGGCGGTGTAGGTATCTCCATGTATATAGAGATTGCGGTGTAGATATTTCCATGTTTATAGAGATAGCGGTGTAGGTTTTTCCATGTTTATAGAGATAGCGGTGTAGATATTTCCATATTTATACTGATAGCGTTGCAGATATTTCCATGTTTATATAGATAGCGGTGTAGCTATTTCCATGTATACAGACATAGCGGTGTAGATATTTCCATATTTATACAGATAGCGGTGTAGATATTTCCATGTTTATACAGATAGCGGTGTAGATATTTCCATGTATATACTGATAGAGGTGTAGATATTTCCAGGTTTACTCAGATAGCGGTGTAGATATTTCCATCTTTGCACAGATTGCGGTGTAGATATTTCCATCTTTACACAGATAGCGGTGTATATATTTCCATGTTTACACAGATAGCTCTGTAGATATTTCCATGTTTACACAGATAGTGTTGGAGATGTTTCCGTGTTTATAGAGATAGCGGTTTAGATAATTCCATGTATCTACATATAGCAGTGTAGAGATTTCCATGTTTACAGGGATAGCGGTTTACATATTTCCATGTTTATACAGACAGCGGTGTAGATATTTCCATGTTTATACAGATAGCGGTGTAGACATTTACATGTTCATACAGATAGCATAGATATTTCCATGTTTACAGGGGTAGCGGTGTATATATTTCCATATTTGCACAGACTGTAGTGTAGATATTCCCATCTTTAAACAGATAGTGGTGTACATATTTCCATGTTTACACAGATAGCTGTGTAGATATTTCCATGTTTACACAGATAGCATTGTAGATATTTCCATGTTTATACAGTTTGTGGTGTAGATATTTCCATGTTTATACATAAGACTGTGTAGGTATTTCCATGTTTATACAGATGGCGGTGTAGATATTTCCATGTTTATAGAGATAACCATGTAGATGTTACCATGTTTATACAGATAGCGGTGTAGACATTTCCATGTTTATAGAGATAGCGGTGTAGTTATTTCCATATTTATTCAGATAGCGGTGTAGTTATTTCCATGTCTATACAGATAGCGGTGTAGATATTTCCATGTTTATTCAGACAGCGGTGTAGATATTTCCATGTTTATACAGATAGCGGTGTAGACAATTCCATGTATATAGAGATAGTGGTGTAGATATTTTCATATTTATAAAGATAGCGGTGTAGATATTTCCATCTTTATACAGATAGTGGTGTAGATATTTCCATATTTATACAGATGGCGGTGTAGATATTTCCATGTTTATACAGATAGAGGTGAAGATATTTCCATGTTTATACAGGGGACTCTGTAGATATTTCCATGTTTTTACAGATGGCAGTGTAGATATTTCCATGATTATAGAGATGGCTGTGTAGATACTTCCATGTTTATACAGATGGCAGTGCTGATATTTGCATGTTTATACAGATATTGGTGTAGATATTTCCACGTTTATACAGATGACTGTATATTTATATCCATGGTTATACAGATGGCAGTGTAGGCATTTCCATGTTTAAAGACATCGCCATGTGGATATTTCCATGTTTATACAGATAGCGATGTAGACGTTTCGATTTTTATAGAGATAACGTTGGAGATATTTCAATGTTTATACAGATAGCAGTGTAGATATTGCCATGTTTACAGAGATAGCACTGTAGATATTTCCGTATTTGCTCAGATTGCAGTGTAGATATTTCCATCTAAACACAGATAGCGGAGTACATATTTCCATATTTACACAGCTGTGTAGATATTTCCATGTTTACACAGATACTGTTGTAGATATTTCCATGTTTATACAGATAGAGATGTAGATATTTCCATGTTTATAAAGATATCCGTGTAGATATTTCCATGTTTATAGAGATAGCGGTGTAGATATTTCCATGTTTATACAGATAGCGGTGGAGATATTTCCATATTTATACAGATAGCAGTGGAGATATTTCTATGTTTATAGAGATAGTGGTGTAGATATTTCCATGTTTATACAGATTGCGGTGTAGTTATTTCCATGTTTATAGAGATAGCATTGTATATATTTCCATGTTTATACAGATGGATTTTAAGATATTTCCATGTGTATACACATGGCGGTGTAGAAATTTACATGTTTATACAGATAGCCATGTAGATATTTCCATGTTCATAGGGATGGCTGTGTAGATATTTCCATGTTTACACAGATGGCAATATAGTTATTTCCATGTTTATACAGATAGTGGTGTGGAAATTTCCATCTTTATGCAGATGACTCTGAAGGTGTGTCCATGTATATACAGATTGCGGTGTTGATAATTCCATGTTTATACAGATAGCCATGCAGATATTTCCTTGTTTATACAGCTAGCGTTGTAGACATTTCCATATTTATTGAAATAGCCGTGTAGATATTTCCATGTTTATACAGACTGCGGTGTAGCTATTTCCATGTTTATAGAGATAGCGGTGTAGATATTTCCATGTTTATACAGATAGCGGTGTAGACAATTCCATGTATATAGAGATAGCGGTGTAGATATTTCCATATTTATACAGATAGCGTTGAAGATATTTCCATGTTTATACAGATAGCGGTTTAGATTTTTCCATGTTTATACAGATAGCAGTGTAGGTATTTCCATATTTATCTAGATAGCGGTGTAGATATTTCCATGTATATACCGATGACAGTGTTGATATTTCCATGTTTATACATATGGAGGTGTAGATACTTCCATGTTTATACAGATGACGCTGTAGATATTTCCATGTTTGTACAGATGGCGGTGTTGATATGTCCATGTTTATACACATAGCAGTGTAGATATTTCCATGTTTATAGAGATGGCTGTGTAGATATTTCCATGTATATGCAGATGGCTTTGTAGATACTTCCATGTTTATACCGATGGCAGTGTAGATTTTCCATGTTTTACAGATAGTGGTGTAGATATTTCCACGTTTATACAGATGACTGTTTATGTATTTCCATGCTTATACAGATGGAAGTGTAGACATTTCCATGTTTATAGACATAGCCATGTGGATATTTTCATGTTTATACAGATAGCGGTGTAGACATTTCGATGTCTATAGAGATAGCGGAGTAGAAATTTCCATATTTATACTGATAGCGGTGTAGACATTTCCATGTTTATACAGATAGCGGTGTAGATATTGCCATGTTTATACAGATAGCGGTGTAGATATTTCCATGTTTACAGAGATGGCGCTGTAGATATTTCCGTATTTGCACAGATTGCAGTGCAGATATTTCCATCTTTACACAGATAGCTGTGTACATATTTCCATGTTTACACAGAGAGCTGTGTAGATATTTCCATGTTTACTCAGATAGTGTTGTAGTTATTTCCATGTTAATACAGATAGCGGTGTAGACATTTCCATGTTTATAAAGATAGAAGTGTAGATATTTCCATGTTAATACAGATAGCGGTGTAGACATTTCCATGTTTATAAAGATAGCAGTGTAGATATTTCCATGTTTATAGAGATAGCGGTGGAGATATTTCCATGTTCACATAGATAGCGATGTAGATTTTCCATGTTTATATAGATAGCGGTGTAGGTATTTCCATGTTTATACAGATAGCGGTGTGGATATTTCCATCTTTATGCAGATAGCGGTGTAGATATTTCCATGTTTATACACATAGCGGTGGAGGTTTTTCCATGTTTATATACATAGCGGTGGAGATTTTTCCATGTTTACAGAGATAGCGTTGTAGATATTTCCATGTTTATACAGACAGCGGTGTGGCTACTTCCATGTTTATACAGATAGCGGTGTAGATATTTCCATGTTTATAGAGATGCCTGTGTAGATATTTACATGTTTATACAGATGGCAGTGCAGATATTTCCATGTTTATATAGATAGCGGTGTAGATATTTACACGTTTATACAGATGACAGTGAAGATATTTCCATGTTTATACACATGACTGAGTAGATATTTCCATGTTTTTACAGATGGCGGTGTTGATAATTCCATGTTTATACAGATAGCGGTGTAGACAATTCCAGGTATATAGAGATAGCGTTGTAGACATTTCCATATTTATACAGATAGCGGTGTAAATATTTCCATGTTTATACAGATAGCGATGTAGATATTTCCATGATTATAAAGATAGCGGTGTAGGTATTTCCATGTTTATATAGGTAGCGGTGTAGTTATTTCCATGTTTATACAGATGACAGTGTAGATATTTCCATGTTTATACAGATGGAGGTGTAGATATTTCCAGGTTTATACACATGACTGTGTAGATATTTCCATGTTTTTACAGATGGCGATGTTGACATTTCAATGTTTATACAGATAGTGGTGTAGATATGTCCATGTTTATAGAGATTGCTGTGTTGATATTTCCATGTTTATACAGATGGCAGTGTAGGTATTTCCATGTTTATACAGATAGCAGTGCAGATATTTCCATGTTTATAAAGACAGCCTTGTATATATTTCCATACATATACACATAGCGGTGTAGATATTTCCATGTTTATTCAGATGGCGGTGTAGATATTTCCATGTTTATACAGATGGCGGTGTAGATATTTCCCTGTTTATACAGATTGCGGTGTAGCTATTTCCATGTTTATATAGATAGCCGTGTAGATATTTCCACGTTTATACAGATGACAGTGAAGATATTTCCATGTTTATACAGATGGAGGTGTAGATATTTCCATGTTTATACACATGACTGAGTAGATATTTCCATGTTTTTACAGATGGGGTTGTTGATATTTCCATGTTTATACAGATAGTGGTGTAGATGTTTCCATGTTTATACAGATGACAGTTTACATATTTCCATATTTATACAGATGGTGGTGTAGATATTTCCATTTTTATACAGATGAATGTGTAGATATTTCCATGTTTTTACAGATAGCGGTGTAGATATTTCCATGTATATAGAGAGAGCGGTGTAGATATTTCCATGTTTATATAGATGACCGTATAGATATTTCCTTGTTTATGTAGATGGCGGTGTAGGTATTTCCATGTTTATAGAGATGGCAGAGTATATATTTCCATGTTTGTATAGATAGCGTTGCTGATATTTGCATGTTTATATAGATAGCTGTGAAGGTATTTCCATGTTCATACAGATAGCGGTGTAGATATTTCCATGTTTATACAGATAGCGGTGTAGATATTTCCATGTTTATACAGGTTGCGGTGTTGGTATTTCCATGTTTATACAGCTCGCGGTGCAGATGTTTATATCTTTATACAGATGGCATTGTAGATATTTCCTTATTGACACAGATGGCGGTGTAGTTGTTTCCATGTTTATACAGATGGCGGAGTAGATAGTTCCATGTTTATGGAGATGGCAGTGTAGACATTTTCCTGTTTATAGAGATTTTGGTGTAGATATTTCCATGTTTATAGAGATAGCAGTGTAGATACTTACATGTTTATACAGATGGCTGTGTAGATATTTCCATGTCTATACATATGACATTGTAGATATTTCCATGTTTATACAGATGGTGTTGTAGATATTCCCATGTTTATACAGATGACTGTATAGGTATTTCCATGTTTTTACAGATGGCAGTGTAGATATTTCCATGTTTATAGAGATAGCGGTGTAGGTATTTCCATGTTTGTACAGATGGCAGTGTTGATATTTCCATCTATACACAGATGGCCGTGTAGATATTTCCAGGTTTATACAGATGGCGACATAGATATTTCCATGGATATGCAGAAGGCGGTGTAGATATTTCCATGTATATACAGATGGCTGTGTAGATATTTCCATGTTTATAAAGATGGCGGTGTACATATTTCCATATTTATAGAGATAGCGGTGTAGGTATATCCATGTTTATGGAGTTAGCGGTGTAGATATTTCCATGTTTACACAGATGGCTGTGTAGACATTTCCATGTGAATACAGATCGCATTGTATATATTTCCATGCTTATAGAGATGGTGTTGTAGATATATCCATGTTTATACAGATGACTGGGTAGATAATTCCATATTATTAAAGATGGCAGTGTAGATATTTCAATGTTTACAGAGATAGCGCTGTAGATATTTCCATGTTCATACAGATGGCGCTGTAGATATTTCCATGTTTAGACAGATAGTATTGTAGATATTTCCATGTTTATACAGATAGCGGAGTAGATATTTCCTTGTTTACAGAGATAGCGGAGGAGATATTTCCATCTTTGCACAGATTGCGGTGTAGATATTGCCAGCTTTACAGAGACAGCGGTGTAGATATTTCCAAGTTTACACAGATAGCTCTGTAGATATTTACATGTTTACAGAGATAGCATTGTAGATATTTCCGTGTTTATACAGATAGCGGTGTAGTTATTTCCATGTTGATACAGATAGCGGTGTAGATATTTCCAGGTGTATAGAGATAGCGGTGAAGGTATTTACTCGTTTATACAGATAGCGATGTAGATATTTCCACGTTTATACAGATAGCGTTGAAGATATTTCCACATTTATACAGATAGCGGTTTAGATATTTCCACGTTTATACAGATAGCTGTGTAGATATTTCCACGTTTTACAGATAGCTGTGTAGATATTTCCATGTTTACACAGATAGCGTTGTAAATATTTCCATGTTTACACAGATAGCATCGTAGATATTTCCATGCTTACACAGATTGCGGTGTAGATATTTCCAAGTTTACACAGATAGCTGTGTAGATATTTCCATGTTAACACAGATAGCGTTGTAGATATTTCATTGTTTATAGAGATAGCGTTGTAGGTATTTCCATGTTGATAAAGATACCGGTGTAGGTATTTCCGTGTTTATAAATATAGCGGTGGAGATATTTCCATGTTTATGCAGATAGCGGTGTTGATATTTCCATGTTTATAGAGATAGCCATGTAGATATTTCCATGTTTATACAGATAGCGGTGTAGACATTTCCATGTTTATAGGGATAGCGGTGTGGATATTTCCATATTTATACAGATAGCGGTGTAGATATTTCCATGTTTATACGGATAGCGGTGTAGGTATTTCCAAGTTTTTACAGATAGCAGTGTAGTTATTTACATGTTTAAACAGATGACTGTGTACATATTTCCAGGTTTACCCAGATGGCGGTGTAGATATTTCCATGTTTATAGAGATAGCGGTGTAGATATATCCATGTTTATACAGATAGCTCTGTAGATATTTCCATGTTTATAGAGGTAGCGGTGTAGATATTTCCATATTTATACAGATAGCCGGTTAGATATTTCCATGTTCATTGAGATGGCGGTGTAGATATTTCCATATTTATACAGATAGTGTCTAGATATATACATGTTTATAGAAATCGTTGTGTAGATATTTCCATGTTTATACATACAGCGGTGTAGATATTTCCATGTTTATACAGATAGCGTAGTAGATATTTCCATATTTACAGAGATAGATGTGTAGATATTTCCATATTTCCACAGATTGCGGTGTAGATATTTCCACCTTTATACAGATAGCGGTGAAGGTATTTCCATGTTTCCACAAATAACGGTGTAGATATTTGCATCTTTATACAGATGACTTTGTAGATATTTCCATGTGTATACAGATGGCAGTGTAGATATTTCCATGTTTATGCAGATAGCGGTGTGGCAATTTCCATGTTGATAGAGGTAGCGTTGTAGATATTTCCACGTTTATAGAGATGGCTGTGTAGATATTTTCATGTTTATACAGATGGCAATGTAGATATATACACGTTTATACAGATAGTGGTGTAGATGTTTCCATGTTTATACAGATGACTGTGTAGATATATCCATGTAAATACAGATGGCAGTGTAGATATGTCCATGTTTATAGAGATAGCGGTGTAGTTATTTCCATGTTTATACAGATGGCAGTGTAGATATATTCATGTTTATACAGAACGCGGTGTAGACATTTCCATGTTTATAGAGATAGCGGTGTAAATATTTCCATATTTATACAGATAGCGGAGTAGATATTTCCATGTTTATACAGAGAGTTGTGTAGATATTTCCATGTTTATACAGACTGTGGTGTAGATATTTCCATGTTTATACAGATTTTGGTGTGGATATTTCCATGTTTATACAGATAGCGGTGTAGATATCTGCATGTTTATACAGATAATGGTGTAGATATTTCCATGTTTACAGAGATAGAGGTGTAGATATTTCCATATTTGCACAGATTGCGGTGTAGATATTTCCATCCTCACACAGATTGAGGTGTACATATTTCCATGTTTACACAGAGAGCCGTGTAGATATTTCCATGTTTACACAGATAGTGTTGTAGGTATTTCCATGTTTATAGAGATTGCGGTGTTGATATTTCCATGTTTATAAAGATAGCGGTGGAGATATTTTCATGTTTATACAGATAGCGCTGTAGATATTTGCACGTGTATACAGATAGCATTGTAGGTATTTCCATGTTTATACAGATAGCGGTGTAGGTATTTCCATGTTTATACAGATAGCGGTGTAGATATTTCCATGTTTATACAGATAGCGGTGGAGATATTTCCATGTTTCTAGAGTTGGTGGTGTAGATATTTCGAAGTTTATGCACGTAGCGGTGTAGGCAATTCCATGTTTATAGAGATAGCGGTGTAGACATGTCCATGTTTATACAGGTAACGGTGTAGATATTTCCATGTTTACAGAGATAGCGGTGAAGATATTTCCATATTTATAAAGATAGCGGTGTAGATATTTGTATGTTTATTCAGATGGTGGTGTAGATATTTCGATGTTTATAGAGATAGCGGTGTGGCTGTTACAATGTTTATTCAGATGGCAGTGTATATATATCCATGTTTATACAAATAGTGGAGTAGATATTTCAATGTTTTTAAAGATAGCAGTGCAGATATTTCGAAGTTTATTGAGATAGCGGTGGAGATATTTACATGTTCATAGAGATATCGGTGGAGATATTTCCATGTTTGTACAGATAACGATGTAGATATTTCCATGTTTATGCAGATAGCGGTGTAGATATTTCCGTGTTTATGCAGATAGCGGTGTTGATATTTCCATGTTTATAGAGATAGCCATGCAGATATTTCCATGTTTATACAGATAGCGGTGTAGATATTTCCAGGTTTATACGGAGAGCGGTGTATATATTTCCATGTTTATACAGACAGCGGTGTATCTATTGCCGTGTTTATACAGATGACTGTGTACATGTTTCCATGTTTATACAGATGGCGGTGTAGATATTTCCATGTTTATAGAGATAGCGCTGTAGATATATCCATGTTTATACAGATAGCTGTGTAGATATTTCCATGTTTATAGAGGTAGCGGTGTAGATATTTCCATATTTATTCAGATAGCCGTGTAGATATTTCCATGTTTATTCAGATGGTGGTGTAGATATTTCCATGTTTATGAGACATTACGGTGTGGCTATTTCCATGTTTATACAGATGGCAGTGTAGATATTTCCATGTTTATACAGATAGCGGTGTAGACATTTCCATGTTTATAGAGATAGCGGTGTAGATATTTCCATGTTTATAGAGATAGCGGTGTAGATATTTCCATGTTTATACAGATAGCGGTGTAGATGTTTCCAATGTTATACAGATAGCAGTGTAGATATATCAATGTTTATACAGATCGTGGTGTAGATATTTCCAAGTTTATACAGACAGCGGTGTAGATATTTCCATTTTTATGTAGATAGCGGAGTTGATATTTCCAAATTTACAGAGATAGATGTGTAGATATTTCCATGTTTGCACAGATTGCGGTGTAGATATTTCCACCTTTATACAGATATCGTTGTAGATATTTCCATGTTTATACATATAGTGGTGTAGATATTTCCATGTTTATACAGATTGTGTTGTGGATGTTTACAGGTTTATACAGATAGCGGTGTAGATATTTCCATGTTTATAGAGATTGCTGTGTAGATATTTCCATGTTTATACAGATAGCGGTGGAGATATTTCCATGTTTATACAGATAGCGCTGTAGATATCTGCATGTTTATGCATATAGCGATGTAGATATTTCCATGTTTATACAGATAGCGGTTTAGCTATTTCCATGTTTATACAGATAGCGATGTAAATATTTCCATGTTTATAGAGATGGCTTTGTAGATATTTCCATGTTTATACAGATGGCAGTGTAGATATTTCCATATTTATAGAAATAGCCATGTAGATATTTCCATGTTTAAACAGATACCGGTGTAGACATTTCCATGTTTATACAGATAACGGTGTAGATATTTCCACGTTTATAGAGATGGCGGTGTAGATACTTCCTTTTTTATGTAGATGGCGGTGTAGATTTTTCCATGTTAATAGAGATGGCCGTGTATAAATTTCCATGTTTATAGAGATAGCGGTGTAGATATTTCCTTGTTTACAGAGATAGCGGAGTAGGTATTTCCATGTTTATAGAGATAGTGTTGTAGACATTTCCAGGTTTATACAGATAGCGGTGTTGGTATTTCCAAGTTTATATATATAGCGGTGTAGATATTTCCATGTTTACACAGCTCGTGGAGTAGATATTTACATTTTATACAGATGGCAGTGTAGATATTTCCATTTTTATACAGATGGCGGTGTACATAGTTCCATGTTTATGGAAATGGCAGTGTAGATATTTCCATGTTTATAGAGATAGTGGTGCAGATATCTCCATGTATATAAAGATAACGGTGTTTATATTTCCATGATTATACAGATGGTTGTGTAGATATTCCCATGTTTATACAGATGGCAGTGTAGGTATTTCTATGTTTATACAGATGTCAGTGTAGATATTTCCAAGTTTTTACAAATGGCAGTGTAGATATTTCCATGTTTATACAGATGTCTGTGTACATATTTCCATGTTTATGCAGATGGCGGTGTAGATATTTCCATGTTTATAGAGATGGCGGTGTAGTTATTTCTATGTTTATACACAGTGCGGTGTAAATAACTCCCTGTTTAAAGAGATGGTGGTGTAAGTATTTTCATGTTTATAGAGATAGCGCTGAATATATTTCCATGTTTATACAGATAACGGTGTTGGTATTTCCATGTTTATACAGATAGCGGTGAAGATATTTCCATGTTTATGCAGCTCACGGTTTAGATATTTCCATCTTTATAGAGATGGCAGTTTAGATATTTCCATGTTTACAGATAGCGGTGTAGATATTTCCATGTCTATAGAGATAGCGGTGTAGGTATTTCCACATTTATACAGATTGCGGTGTAGTTATTTACATCTTTATACAGATGGCGGTGTAGATATTTCCATGTTTATACAGATGGCAGTGAAGATATTTCCATGTTTATACAGATAGTGGTGTAGATATTTCCATGTTTATACAGATGGCGGTGTAGATACATCCATGTTTCTGAAGATGGCGGTGTAGTTATTTTCATGTTTATAGAGATGGCGGTGTAGATACATCCATGTTTCTGAAGATGGCGGTGTAGATATTTTCATGTTTATAGAGATGGCGTTGTAGATATTTCCATGTTTATTCAGATGTCTGTGTAGATAATTCCATGTTTATGCAGATAAAGGTGTAGATATTTCCATGTTTATAGAGATGGCGGTCTAGTTATTTCTAAGTTTGTAGAGATAGCGGTGTAAATATTTCCATGTTTATAGAGATGGTGGTGTAAGTATTTTCATGTTTATAGAGATGGTGGTGTAATTATTTTCATGTTTATAGAGATAGCGTTGTAGATATTTCCATGTTTATACAGATAGCGGTGTTGGTATTTCCATGTTTATACAGATAGCAGTGTAGATATTTCCATGTTTATACAGATAGCAGTGTAGATATTTCCTTGTCTATAGAGATAGCGGTGTAGTTATTTCCATATTTATACAGATTGCGGTGTAGATATTTCCATCTTTATACAGATGGGGTTGTAGATATTTCCATGTTTATACAGATGGCAGTGAAGATATTTCCATGTTTATACAGATAGTGTTGTAGATATTTCCATGATTATACAGATAGTGGTGTAGATACATCCATGTTTCTGAAGATGGCGGTGTAGATATTTTCATGTTTACAGAGATGGAGGTGTAGATATTTCCATGTATATAAAGATAGCAGTGTAGATATTTTCACGTTTATAGAGAAAGAGTTGTAGCTATTTCCATTTTTATAGAGATAGCGGTGCAGATATTTCCATATTTATACAGATAGCGGTGTAGTTATTTCCATGTTTATACACATTTCGGTGTAGATATTTCCATGTTTCTACAGATGGCGGTGTAGATATTTCCTTGGTTATACAGACAGTGGTGTAGATATTTCCATGTTTATACAGGTAGCGGTGTAAATATTTCCATGTTTGCAGAGATTGCTGTGTAGATATTTCCATGTTTACGCAGAAAGCTGTGTAGATATTTCCAAGTTTACACAGATAGCTGTGTAGATATTTCCATGTTTATACAGATAGCGGTGTAGATATTTCCATGTTTAAAGTGATAGCTTTGTAGATATTTCCATGTTTATACAGATAGCGCTGTAGATATTTCCATGTTTATACAGATCGTGGTGAATGTATTTCCAGGTTTATACAGATCGTGGTGTAGATATTTCCATGTTTATACAGATGGCGGTGTAGATAATTCCATGTTTATAGAGATGGCAGTGTAGATATTTCCATGTTTATTTAGATAGCGGTGTAGATATATCCATGTTCATAGAGATAGCAGTGAGGATATTTCCATGTTTATACAGATAGCAGTGTAGATATTTCCATTTTTATAGAGATAGCGGTTTAGATATTTCATTTTTATACAGATAGCGGTGTAGATAATTCCATGTTTATACAGATTGCGGTGTAGATATTTCCATGGTTATACAGATAGCGGTGTAGATATTTCCACGTTTATAGAGATGGCGGTGTAGATATTTCCATCTTTCTACAAATGGCAGTGTAGATATTTCCATGTTTATAGAGATGGCGGTGTAGATATTTCCATGTTTACATAGATGGTAGTGTAGATATTTTCTTGTTTATGAAGATGGCGTTGTAGATATCTCCATGTTTAAAGAGATGGCGGTGTATATATTTCCATGTTGATGGAGATAGCGGTGTAGATATTTCCATGTTTATACAGATAGCGGTGTAGTTATTTCCATGTTTATAGAGATAGCGGTGTAGATATTTCCATGTTTCTACAGATAACTGTGTAGATATTTCCATGTTTGTACAGATGGCATTGAAGATATTTCCATGTTTATACAGATCGTGGTGTAGATATTTCCATGTTTATACAGATCGCGGTGTAGATATTTCCACGTTTTTACAGATATCGGTGTAGATATTTCCATGTTTCCACAGATTGCGGTGTAGGTATCTCCATCCTTCTACAGATGGCATTGTAGATATTTCCATGTTTATACAGATGGCGGTGTAGATATTTCCATGTTTATATAGATGGTGGTGTAGATATTACCATGTTTATACAGATAGCGGTGTAGATATTTCCATGTTTATACAGATCGTGGTGGAGATATTTCCATGTTTATACAGATCGCGGTGTAGATATTTCCATGTTTATACAGATCGCGGTGTAGATACTTCCATGTTCATACAGATAGCGGTGTAGATATTTCCATGTTTATAAAGATAGCATTGTAGATATTTCCATGTTTATACAGAAGGCGATGTAGATAATTCCATGTTTATAGAGATGGCAGTGTAGATATTTCCATGTTTATTTAGATAGCGGTGTAGATATATCCATGTTCATAGAGATAGCAGTGAGGAGATTTCCATGTTTATACAGATAGCAGTGGAGATATTTCCATTTTTATAGAGATAGCGGTTTATATATTTCGTATTTATACAGATAGCGGTGTAGATATTTCTATGTTTATACAGATTGCGGTGTAGATATTTAAATGTTTATACATATAGCGGTGTAGATATTTCCACGTTTATACAGATGTCGGTGTAGATATTTCCATCTTTCTACTCATGGCAGTGTAGATATTTCCATGTTTATACAGCTCGCGGTTCAGATATTTATATCTTTATACAGATGGCATTGTAGATATTTCCTTATTCACACAGATGGCGGTGTAGATATTTCCATGTTTATACAGATGTCGGAGTAGATAGTTCCATGTTTATGGAGATGGCAGTGTAGATATTTTCATGTTTATAGAGATTGCGGTGTAGATGGTTCCATGTTTATAGAGATATCAGTGTAGATATTTACATGTATATACAGATGGCTGTGTAGATATTTCCATGTGTATACAGACGGCATTGTAGATATTTACATGTTTATACAGATGACTTTATAGGTATTTCCATGTTTTTACAGATGGCAGTGCAGATATTTTCATGTTTCTAGAGATGGTGGTGTAGATATTTCCATGTTTATAGAGAGAGCGGTGTAGATATTTCCATGTTTGTACATATGGCGGTGTTGATATTTCCATCTATACCCAGATGGCCATGTAGATATTTCCATGTTTACACAGATGGCGGCGTAGATATTTCCATGGATATGCAGATGGCGGTGTAGATATTTCCATGTTTATACAGATAGCGGTGTAGATATTTCCATGTTTACACAGATGGTGGTGAAGATATTTCCATGTTTACGGAGATGGCAGTGTAGATATTTTCATGTTTATAGAGATGGCGGTGTAGATATTTCCATATTTATAGAGATAGCGGTGTAGATATTTCCATATTTCTACAGATGGCAGTGTAGATATTTCCATGTGTATACAGTTGGTATTGTAGGTATTTCCATGTTTATACAGATGGTAGTGTAGATATTTCCATGTTTATTCAGATGACTGTGTAGATATTTCCATGTTTTTCAGATGGCAGTGTAGATATTTCAATGTTTATACAGATAGCGCTGTTGATATTTCCATGTTTATACAGAGAGCGGTGTAGATAATTCCATGTATAAACAGATGTCTGTGTATATATTTCCATGTTTAAACAGATGGCGTTGTAGATATTTCCTTGCTTATACAAATAGTGGTGTTGTTATTTCCAGGTTTATACAGATAGCGGAGTATATATTTCCATGTATATACAGATGGCTGTGTAGATATTTCCATGTTTATACAGATGGCTGTGTAGATATTTCCATGTTTATACAGATCACTTTGTAGGTATTTACATGTTTATACAGATGTCGGTGTAGATATTTCCAAGTTTATAGAGATAGCTGTGTAGATATTTCCATGTTTATACAGATAGCGGTGTAGATATTTCCATATTCATACAGATCGCGGTGTAGATATTTCCATGTTTATACAGATCGCGGTGTAGATATTTCCATGTTTATACAGATCACAGTGTAGATATTTCCATGTTTATACAGATAGCGGTGTAGATATTTCCATGTTTATACAGATAGCGCTGTAGATATTTCCATGTTTACACAGATGGCGGTGTAGATATTTCCATGTTTATAGAGATGGCGGTGTAGACATTTCCATGTTTATAGAGATAGCGGTGTAGATATATCATGTTCATAGAGATAGCAGTGAGGATATTTCCATGTTTATACAGATAGCAGTGTAGATATTTGCATTTTTATAGAGATAGTGGTTTAGATATTTCATATTTATACAGTTAGCGGTGTAGATATTTTCATGTTTACACAGATTGCGGTGTAGATATTTCCATGTTTATACACATGACTGTGTAGGTATTTCCATGTTTATACAGATGGCTTTGTAGATATTTCCATGTTTTTACAGATAGCGGTGTAAATATTTCCATGTTTATACAGATCGTGGTGTAGATATTTCCATGTTTATACAGATACCGGTGTAGATATTTACATGTTTATACAGACCGCAGTGTAGGTATTTCCATGTTTATAGAGATAGCAGTGTAGATATTTCCATGTTTGTACAGATGGCGGAGTTGATGTTTCCATCTATACACAGATGGCCGTGTAGGTATTTCCATGTGTATACAGATGGAATTGAAGATATTTCCATGTTTACACAGATGGTCGTGTAGATATTTCCATGTGTATACAGATGGCATGGTAGATATTTCCATGTGTATACAGATGACTGTATAGTTATTTCCATGTTTTTACACATGGCATTGTAGATATTTCCATGTTTATACAGATAACGGTGTTGGTATTTCCATGTTTATACAGATAGCGTTGTAGATACTTCCATGTTTATATAGATAGCGGTGTAGATATTTCCAGGTCTATAGAGATAGCGGTATAGGTATTTCCATATTTATACAGATTGCGGTGTAGGTATTTCCATCTTTATACAGATGGCGGTGTAGATATTTCCATGTTTATACAGATGGTAGTGAAGATATTTCCATGTTTATACAGACAGTGGTGTAGATATTTCCATGTTTATACAGATGGCGGTGTAGATATTCAAATGTTTATAGAGATGGCGGTGTAGATATTTCTATGTTTATAGAGATAGCGGTATAAATAACTTCATGTTTATAGAGATGGTGGTGTAAGTATTTTCATGTTTATAGAGATAGCGCTGTAGATATTTCTATGTTTAAACAGATAACGGTGTTGGTATTTCCATGTTTATACAGATAGCGGTGTCGATATTTCCATGTTTATACAGCTCGCGGTGTAGATATTTCCATCTTTATACAGATGGCAGTGTAGATACTTCCATGTTTATACAGATAGCGGTGTAGATATTTCCTTGTCTATAGAGATAGCGGTGTAGTTATTTCCATATTTATACAGATTGCGGTGAAGGTATTTCCATCTTTATACGGATGGCGGTGTAGATATTTCCATGTGTATACAGATGGCAGTGAAGATATTTCCATGTTTATACAGATCGTGGTGTAGATATTTCCATGTTTATACAGATGGCGGTGTAGATACATCCATGTTTCTGAAGATGGCGGTGTAGATATTTTCATGTTTATAGAGAGGGCGGTGTAGATATTTCCATGTATATAGAGATTGCAGTGTAGATATTTCCATGTTTATAGAGAAATCGGTGTAGGTATTTCCATGTTTATAGAGATAGTGGTGTGGATATTTCCATATTTATACAGATAGCGGTGTAGGTATTTCCATGTTTATACAGATGGCGGTGTAGATATTTCCTTGTTTATACAGACATCGGTGTAGATATTTTCAGGTTTATACAGAGAGTGGTGTAGATATTTCCACGTTTTACAGATAGTGGTGTAGATATTTCCATCTTTATACAGATAGCTGTGCAGTTATTTCCATGTTTACACAAATAGCAGTGTAGATATTTCTATGCTTACACAGATAGAGTTGCAGATATTTCAATGTGTATAAAGATAGCGATGCAGACATTTCCATATTTATAAAGATAGCGGTGTAGATATTTCCATGTTTATACAGATAGCGGTGTAGATATTTCCATGTTTATACAGATGGTGGTGTAGATATTTACATGCTTATACAGATGAATGTGTAGTTATTTCCATGTTTATACATATGTCAGTGTAGATACTTTCATGTTTATAGAGATAACGATGTAGATATTTTGATGTTTATACAGATAGTGGTGTAGACATTTCCATGTTTAGAGAGACAGCGTTGTAGATATTTCCATATTTATACAGATAGCTCTGTAGATCTTTCCAGGTTTATACAGATAGCGGTGTAGATCTTTCCAGGTTTATACAGATAGCGGTGCAGATATTTCCATGTTTATACAGATAGCGGTGTAGATATTTCCATGTTTATAGAGATAGCAGTGTAGGTATTTCCATGTTTATATACATAGCGGTGTAGATATTTCCATGTTTATATAGATGGCGTTGTAGATATTTCCATGTTTATACCGATAGCGATGTTGGTATTTCCACGTTTATACAGATAGCGATGTAGATATTTCCACGTTTATACAGCTCGCGGTGCCGGTATTTATATCTTTATGCAGATGGCATTGTAGATATTTCCTTATTCACACAGATGGCGGTGTAGATATTTCCATGTTTATACAGATGGCAGAGTAGTTAGTTCCATGTTTATGGAGATGGCAGTGTAGATATTTTCATGTTTATAGAGATGGCGTTGTAGATATTTCCATGTTTATAGAGATAGCAGTGTAGGTATTTCCATGTTTATAGACATAGCAGTGTAGATATTTCCATGTTTATATAGATGGCGTTGTAGATATTTCCATGTTTATACAGATGTCTTTGTAGATATTTCCATGTTTATAGAGATAGCGGTGCAGATATTTCCATGTTTATACAGATAGCGGTGTATATATTTCCATGTTTATACGGATCATGGTGTAGATATTTCCATGTTTATACAGATACCGGTGTAGATATTTCCATGTTTACACAGTCCGCAGTGTAGATATTTCCATGTTTACAGAGATAGCAGTGTAGATATTTCCATGTTTGTACAGATGGCGGTGTTGGTATTTCCATCTCTACAGAGATTGCCGTGTAGGTATTTCCATGTGTATACAGATGGCATTGTAGATATTTCCATGTTTATACAGATGGTGGTGTAGATATTTCCATGTTTACACAGATGACTGTATAGGTATTACCATGTTTATACAGATGGCGGTGTAGATATTTCCATATTTATAGAGATAGCGGTGTAGACCTTTGCATATTTATACAGATAACGGTGTAGAAATTTCCATGTTTATGCCGATAGCGGTGTAAATATTTACATGTTTATACAGATCACGGTGTAGATATTTCCATGTTTATAGAGATAGCGGTGTAGATATTTCCATATTTATACAGATAACGGTGTAGAATTTTCCATGTTTATGCAGATGGCGGTGTAAATATTTCCATGTTTATACAGATCACGGTGTAGGTATTTCCTTGTTTATGCAAATAGCGGTGTAGATATTTCCATGTTTATACAGATAGCGGTGTAGATATTTCCATGTATATACAGATGGCTGTGTAGATATTTCCATGTTTATACAGATGGCTTTGTAGATATATCCATGTTTATACAGATGACTTTGTAGCTATTTCCATGTTTATTCAGATGGCGGTGTAGATATTTCCATGTTTATAGAGATAGCTGTGTAGGTATTTCCATGTTTATGCAGATAGCGGTGTACATATTTCCATGTTTATACAGATTGTGGTGAAGATATTTCCATGTTTATACAGATAGCGGTGTACATATTTCCATGTTTACAGAGATAGCAGTGTAGATATTTCCATCTTTGCACAGATTGCTGTGTAGATATTTCCATTTTTACACAGATAGCTGTGTAGGTATTTCCAAGTTTACAAAGATAGCTGTGTAGATATTTCCATCTTTCGACAGACGGCATTGTAGATATTTCCATGTTTATACAGATGGTTGTGTTGATACTTCCATGTTTATATAGATGGTGGTGCAGATATTACCATGTTTATACAGATAGCGGTGTAGATATTTCCATGTTTATACAGATCATGGTGAAGGTATTTCCATGTTTATACAGATTGCGGTGTACATATTTCCATGTATATACAGATGGCTGTGTAGGTATTTCCATGTTTATACAGATGGTGGTGTAGATATTTCCATGTTTACACAGATGACTGTATAGGTATTTCCATGTTTATACAGATGGCAGTGTAGATATTTCCATGTTTATAGAGATAGCGGTGTAGATATTTCCATATTTATACAGATAACGGTGTAGAAATTTCCATGTTTATACCGATGGCGGTGTAAATATTTCCATGTTTATAGAGAGAGCTGTGTAGGTATTTCCATGTTCATGCAGATAGCGGTGTACATATTTCCATGTTTATATAGATTGTGGTGAAGATATTTCCATGTTTATACAGATGGCGGCGCAGATATTTCCATGGATATGTAGATGGCGGTGTAGATATATCCATGTTTACACAGATAGCGGTGTAGTTATTTCCATGTTTATATAGATAGCGGTTTAGATATTTCCATGTATATAAACATGGCTGTGTAGATATTTCCATGTTTATACAGATTGCGGTGTAGATATTTCCATGTTTATACAGATAACTTTGTAAGTGTTTCCATGTTTATACAGATGGCCGTGTAGATATTTCGATGTTTATAGAGATAGCAGTTGAGATATTTCCATGTTTATACAGATAGCGTTGTAGATATTTCCATGTTTATACTGATCGTGGTGTAGATATTTCCATGTTTATAGAGATGGCGGTGTAGATATTTCCATGTTCATAGAGATAGCGGTGTTGATTTTTCCATGTTTATACAGATAGCGGTGTGGATATTTCCATGTTTATACAGATAGGGGTGTAGATATTTCCATGTTTTTACAGATATCGGTGTAGATATTTCCATCTTTACACAGATTGCGGAGTAGATATATCCATCTTTCTACAGATGACATTGTAGATATTTCCATGTTTATACAGATGGCGGTGTAGATATTTCCATGTTTATATAGATGGTGGTGTAGATATTACCATGTTTCTACAGATAGCGGTGTAGATATTTCCATGTTTATACAGATTGCGGTGTAGATATTTCCATGTTTACACAGATGGTGGTGTAGATATTTCCGTGTTTATACACATGGTGGAGTAGATACTTCCATCTTTATGGAGATGGCAGTGTAGATATTTTCATGTTTATAGAGATGGCGGTGTAGATATTTCCATATTTATAGAGATAGCGGTGTAGATATTTCCATCTTTCTACAGATTGCAGTGTAGATATTTCCATGTTTATACAGATGGCCGTGTAGATATTTCCATATTTATACAGATGTCTGTGTAGATATTTCCATGTGTATACAGATGGTATTGTAGGTATTTCCATGTCTATACAGATGGTGGTGTAGGTATTTCCATGTTTATTCAGATGACTGTGTAGTTATTTCCATGTTTTTACAGATGGCAGTGTAGATATCTCAATGTTTATAGAGATGGCGCTCTAGACATTTCCATGTTTAAACAGATAACGGTGGAGATATTTCCATGTTTATAAAGAGAGCACTGGAGATATTTCCATGTTTATACACATAGCGGTGTACATATTTCCATGTTTATAGAGACAGCGGTGTAGGTATTTCCATGTTGGTACAGATAGCGGTGCAGATATTTCATGTTTACACAGATGCCTATGCAGATATTTCCATATTTATACAGAGGGCTTTGTAGATATTTCTATGTTTATACAGATGGCAGTGTAGATATTTCCATATTCCTACACATGACTGTGTAGGTATTTCCATCTTTATACAGATGGCTTTGTAGATATTTCCATGTATATAGAGATAGCGGTGCAGATATTTCCATGTTTATACAGATAGCGGTGTAGATATTTCCATGTTTGTACAGATCGCGGTGTAGATATTTCCATGTTTATACAGATCGCGGTGTAGTTATTTCCATGTTTATACAGATAGCGCTGTAGATATTTCCAAGTTTTTAGAGATATCGGTGTAGATATTTCCATGTTTATACAGATTGCGGTGTTGGTATTTCCATCTTTCTACAGATAGCATTGTAGATATTTCCATGTTTATACAGATGGTTGTGTAGATATTTCCATGTTTATATAGATGGCGGTGTAGATATTACCCTGTTTATACAGATAGCGGTGTAGATATTTCCATGTTTATACAGATCGTGGTGAAGATATTTCCATGTTTACACAGATCGCGGTGTAGATATTTCCATGTTTATACAGATCGCGGTGTAGATATTTCCATGTTTATACAGATAGCGGTGTAGATATTTCCATGTTTATGCAGATAGCGGTGTAGGTATTTCCAGGTTTATGGAGATAGCGGTGTAGGTATTTCCATGTTTCTAGACATAGCAGTGTAGATATTTCCATGTTTATATACATGGCGTTGTAGATATTTCCATGTTTATACCAATAGCGGTGTTGGTATTTCCACGTTTATACAGATAGCGATGTAGATATTTCCATGTTTATACTGCTCGTGGTGCAGATATTTATATCTTTATACAGATGGCATTGTAGATATTTCCTTATTCACACAGATGGCGGTGTAGATGTTTCCATGTTTATACAGATGGCGGAGTAGTTAGTTCCATGTTTATGGAGATGGCATTGTAGATATTTTCATGTTTATAGAGATGGCGGTGTAGATATTTCCATGTTTATAGAGATAGCAGTGTAGATATTTACATGTTTATACAGATGGCTGTGTAGATATTTTCATGTGTATACAGATGGCATTGTAGATATTTCCATGTTTATACAGATGACTGTATAGGTATTTCCATGTTTTTACAGATGGCAGTGCAGATATTTCCATGTTTATTGAGATAGCGATGTAGATATTTCCATGTTTGTACAGATGTCAGTGTTGATATTTCCATGTATACACAGATGGCCGTGTAGATATTTCCATGTTTATACAGATGGCGGCGTAGATATTTCCACGGACATGCAGATGGCGGTGTAGATATTTCCATGTTTATACAGATAGCGGTGTAGATATTTCCATGTTTACACAGATGGTGGTGTAGATATTTCCGTGTTTATACACATGGCCGAGTAGATACTTCCATCTTTATGGAGATGGCAGTGTAGATATTTTCATGTTTATAGAGATGGCGGTGTAGATATTTCCATATTTATAGAGATACCGGTGTACATATTTCCATCTTTCTACAGATGGCAGTGTAGATATTTCCATGTTTATACAGATGGCCATGTAGATATTTCCATATTTATACAGATGTCTGTGTAGATATTTCCATGTGTATACAGATGGTATTGTAGGTATTTCCATGTATATACAGATGGTGGTGTAGATATTTCCATGTTTATTCAGATGACTGTGTAGATATTTCCATGTTTTTACCGATGGCAGTGTAGATATCTCAATGTTTATAGAGATGGCGCTCTAGACATTTCCATGTTTAAACAGATAACGGTGGAGATATTTCCATGTTTATACACATAGCAGTGTACATATGTCCATGTTTATAGAGACAGCGGTGTAGGTATTTCCATGTTGATACAGATAGCGGTGGAGATATTTCATGTTTACACAGATGCCTATGCAGATATTTCCATATTTATACGGAGGGCTTTGTAGATATTTCTATGTTTATACAGATGGCAGTGTAGATATTTCCATATTCCTACACATGACTGTGTAGGTATTTCCATCTTTATACAGATGGCTTTGTAGGTATTTCCATGTTTATAGAGATAGCGGTGCAGATATTTCCATGTTTATACAGATAGCGCTGTATATATTTCCTTGTTTATACAGATCGTGGTGTAGATATTTCCATCTTTATACAGATACGGGTGTAGATATTTCCATGTTTATACAGACCGCAGTGTAGAAAATTCCATGTTTATAGAGATAGCAGTGTAGATATTTTCATGTTTGTACAGATTGCGGTGTTGATGTTTCCATCTATACACAGATTGCCGTGTAGGTATTTCCATGTGTATACAGATGTCATTGTAGATATTTCCATGTTTATATAGATGGCGGAGTGGATATTTCCATGTTTACACAGATGACTGTATAGGTATTTCCATGTTTATACAGATGGCGGTGTAGATATTTCCATGTTTATAGAGACATCGGTGTAGACATTTCCATATTTATACAGATAACGGTGTAGAAATTTCCATGTTTATACAGATAGCGGTGTAAATATTTCCATGTTTATACAAATCACGGTGTAGATATTCCCATGTTTATAGAGATAGCGGTGCAGATATTTCCATGTTTGTACAGATGGCGGTGTTGATATTTCCATCTATACACAGATGACCGTGTAGATATTAACATGTTTATACAGATGGTGGCGCAGATATTTCCATGGATATGTAGATGGCGGTGTAGATATTTCCATGTTTATACAGATAGCGGTGTAGTTATTTCCATGTTTACATAGATAGCGGTGTAGATATTTCCATGTATATACACATGGCTGTGTAGATATTTCCATGTTTATACAGATGGCGGTGTAGATATTTCCATGTTTATACAGATAACTTTGTAAGTATTTCCATGTTTATACAGATGGCGGTGTAGATATTTCAATGTTTATAGTGATAGCAGTGGAGATATTTCCATGTTTATACAGATAGCGGTGTAGATATTTCCATGTTTATACTGATCGCGGTGTAGATATTTCCATGTTTATAGAGATGGCGGTGTACATATTTCCATGTTCATAGAGGTAGCAGTGTTGATTTTTCCATGTTTATAGAGATAGCTGTGTGGATATTTCCGTGTTTATACAGATAGGGGTGTAGATATTTCCATGTTTATAGAGATGGCGGTGTAGATATTTCCATGTTTATACAGATCACGGTGTAAATATTTCCATGTTTATACAGATGGTGGTGTAGATATTTCCATGTTTATACAGATCATGGTGTAGATATTTCCATGTTTATACAGATCGCGGTGTTGATATTACCATGTTTATAGGGATAGCGGTGCAAATATTTCCACATTTATACAGATAGCGGTGTAGTTATCAGCATGTTTATACCGATATCATTGTAGATATTTAAATGTATAAACAGATGTCTGTGTATATATTTCCATGTTTAAACAGATGGCGGTGTAGATATTTCCTTGTTTATTCAAATAGCGGTGAAGATACTTCCATGTTTATACAGATAGTGGTGTAGATATTTCCATGTATATACAAATGGCTGTGTAGATATTTCCATGTTTATACAGATGGCTGTGTAGATATTTCCTAGTTTATACAGATGAATTTGTAGGTATTTCCATGTTTATACAGATCGCGGTGTAGATATTTCCATTTTTATACAGATCACGGTGTAGATATTTCCATGTTTATACAGCTCACGTTGCAGATATTTATATCTTTATACAGATGGCATTGTAGATATTTCCTTATACACACAGATGGCGGTGTAGACGTTTCCATGTTTATACAGATGGCGGAGTAGTTAGTTCCATGTTTATGGAGATGGCAGTCTAGATATTTTCATGTTTATACAGATGGCGGTGTAGATATTTCCATGTTTATAGAGATAGCAGTGTAGATATTTACATGTTTATACAGATGGCTCTGTAGATATTTCCATGTGTATACGGATGGCATTGTAGATATTTCCATGTTTATACAGATGACTGCATAGGTATTTCCATGTTTTTACAGATGGCAGTGCAGATATTTCCATGTTTATAGAGATAGCGGTGTAGATATTTACATGTTTGTACAGATGGCGGTGTTGATATTTCCATCTGTACACAGATGGCCGAGTAGATATTTCCATGTTTATACAGATGGCGGCGTAGATATTTACATGGACATGCAGATGGCGGTGTAGATATTTCCATGTTTATACAGATAGCGGTGTAGATATTTCCATGTCTACACAGATGGTGGTGTAGATATTTCCGTGTTTATACACATGGCGGATTAGATAGTTCCATCTTTATGGAGACGGCAGTGTAGATATTATCATGTTTATAGAAACGGCGGTGTAGTTATTTCCATATTTATAGAGATAGCGGTGTAGATATTTCCATCTTTCTACAGATGGCAGTGTAGATATTTCCATGTTTATACAGCTGGAGGTGTAGATATTTCCATATTTATACAGATGTCTGTGTAAATATTTCCATGTGTATACAGATGGTATTGTAGGTATTTCCATGTTTATACAGATGGTGGTGTAGATATCTCCATGTTTATTCAGATGACTGTGTAGATATTTCCATGTTTTTACAGATGGCATTGTAGATATTTCAATGTTTATAGAGATGGCGCTGTAGATATTTCCATGTTTATACAGATAACGGTGGAGATATTTCCATGTTTATACAGATCACGGTGTAGATATTTCCATGTTTATAGAGATAGCGGTGTAGATATTTCCGTGTTTCTACAGATAGCGGTGTAGATATTTCCATGTTTATACAGATCGCGGTGTAGATATTTCCATGTTTATGCAGATCGTGGTGTAGATATTTCCATGTTTATAGAGATAGCGTTGTAGATATTTCCATGTTTATACAGATAGCGGTGAAGATATTTCCATGTTTACACAGATTGCGGTGTAGATATTTCCATCTTTCTACAGATGGCATTGTAGATATTTCCATGTTTATACAGATGGAGGCGTAGATATTTCCATGTTTATTTAGATGTTGGTGTAGATATTACCATGTTTATACAGATATCGTTGCAGATATTTCCAGGTTTATACAGATAGCGGTGTAGATATTTCCATGTTTATACAGATGGCTGAGTAGATGTTTCCATGCTTATAGAGATGGCGGTGTAGATATTTCCATGTTTATACAGATATCGGTGTAAATATTTCCATATTTATACAGATCACGGTGTAGATATTTCCATGTTTATAGAGATAGCGGTGTATATATTTCCATGTTTATACAGATAGTGGTGTAGATATTTCCATGTTTATACAGACAACGGTGTGGATATTTCCATGTTTATACAGATAGCGGTGCAGATATTTGCATGTTTGTACAGGTGGCGGTGTTGATATTTCCATCTATACACAGATGACCGTGTAGATATTTCCATGTTTATATAGATGGTTGCGCAGATATTTCTATGGATATGTAGATGGCGGTGTAGATATTTCCATGTATATACAGATAGCGGTGTAGTTATTTCCATGTTTATATAGAGAGCGGTGTAGATATTTCCATGTATGTACACATGGCTGTGTAGATATTTCCATGTTTATACAGATGGCGGTGTAGATATTTCCATGTTTATACAGATAACTTTGTAAGTATTTCCATGTTTATACAGATGGTAGTGTAGATATTTTGATGTTTATAGAGATAGCAGTGGAGATAATTCCATGTTTATAGAGATAGCGGTGTAGATATTTCCACGTTTATACTGATCACGGTGTAGTTATTTCCATGTTTATAGAGATAGCGGTGTGGATATTTCCAAGTTTATGCAGATAGGGGTGTAGATATTTCCATGTTTATAGAGATGGCGTTGTAGGTATTTCCATGTTTATACAGATCATGGTGTAGATATTTCCTTGTTTATGCAAATAGCGGTGTAGTTATTTCCATGTTTATACAGATAGCCGTGTAGATATTTCCTTGTTTATACAAATAGCAGTGTAGATATTTCCATGTTTATACAGATCACGGTGTAGATATTTCCTTGTTTATGCAAATAGCGGTGTAGTTATTTCCATGTTTATACAGATAGCCGTGTAGATATTTCCTTGTTTATACAAATAGCAGTGTAGATATTTCCATGTTTATACAGATCACGGTGTAGATATTTCCTTGTTTATACAAATAGCGGTGTAGTTATTTCCATGTTTATACAGATAGCGTTGTAGATATTTCCATGTATATACAGATGGCTGTGTAGATATTTCCATGTTTATACAGATGGCTGTGTAGATATTTCCATGTTTATACAGATGAATTGTAGGTATTTCCATGTTTATACAGATGGCGGTGTAGGTATTTCCATGTTTATAGAGATAGCTGTGTAGATATTTCCATGTTTCTACAGATAGCGGTGTAGATATTTCCATGTTTATACAGATCGCGGTGTAGATATTTCCATGTTATGCAGATCGCGGTGTAGATATTTCCATGTTTATACAGATAGCGGTGTAGATATTTCCATGTTTATACAGATCGCGGTGTAGAAATTTCCCTGTTTATGCAGATCGCGGTGTAGATATTTCCATGCTTAAACAGATAGTAGTGTAGATATTTCCAAGTTTTTACAGATATTGGTGTAGATATTTCCACGTTTACACAGATTGCGGTGTAGGTATTTCCATCTATCTACAGATGGCTTAGTAGATATTTCCATGTTTATACAGATGGCGGTGTAGATATTTCCATGTTTATATAGATGGTGGTGTAGATATTACCATGTTTATACAGATAGCAGTGTAGATATTTCCAGGTTTATACAGATAGCGGTGTAGATATTTCCATGTTTATGCAGATAGCGGTGTAGATATTTCCAAGTTTATAGAGATGGCGGTGTAGATATTTCCATGTTTATACAGACATCGGTGTAAATATTTCCATGTTTATATTGATCACGGTGTAGATATTTCCATGTTTATAGAGATAGCGGTGTATATATTTCCGTGTTTATACAGATAGCGGTGTAGATATTTCCATGTTTATACAGACCACGGTGTAGGTAATTCCATGTTTATACAGATAGCGGTGCAGATATTTCCATCTTTGTACAGATGGCGGTGTTGATATTTCCATTTATACAAAGATGACCGTGTAGATATTTCCATGTTTATACAGATGGCGGCACAGATATTTCTATGGATATGTAGATGGCGGTGTAGTTATTTCCATGTATATACAGATAGCGGTGTAGTTATTTCCATGTTTATATAGAGAGCGGTGTAGATATTTCCATGTATGTACACATGGCTGTGTATATATTTCCATGTTTATACAGATGACGGTGTAGATATTTCCATGTTTATACAGATAAGTTTGTAAGTATTTCCATGTTTATACAGATGGCGGTGTAGATATTTCGAAGTTCGTAGAGATAGCAGTGGAGGTATTTCCATGTTTATAGACATAGCGGTGTAGATATTTCCACCTTTATACTGATCGCGGTGTAGTTATTTCCATGTTTATAAAGATAGCGGTGTGGATATTTCCATGTTTATACAGATAGGGGTGTAGATATTTCCATGTTTATAGAGATGGCGTTGTAGATATTTCCATGTTTATACATATCACGGTGTAGATATTTCCTTGTTTATGCAAATAGCGGTGAAGTTATTTCCATGTTTATACAGATAGCGGTGTAGATATTTCCTTGTTTATACAAGTAGCAGTGTAGATATTTCCATGTTTATACAGATCACGGTGTAGATATTTCCTTGTTTATACAAATAGCGGTGTAGTTATTTCCATGTTTATAGAGATAGCAGTGTAGATATTTCCATGTATATACAGATGGCTGTGTAGATATTTCCATGTTTATACAGATGGCTGTGTAGATATTACCATGTTTATACAGATGACTTGTAGGTATTTCCATGTTTATACAGATGGCGGTGTAGATATTTCCATGTTTATATAGTTGTGTAGATATTTCCATGTTTCTACAGATAGCGGTGTAGATATTTACATGTTTGTACAGATCGCGGTGTAGATATTTACATGTTTATACAGATGGCGGTGTTGATATTTCCATGTTTATGCAGATCGCGGTGTAGATATTCCCATGTTTATACAGATAGCGGTGTAGATATTTCCATGTTTTTACAGACATTGGTGTAGATATTTCCATGTTTACACAGATTGCGGTGCAGATATTTCCATCTTTCTACAGATGGCATTGTAGATATTTCCATGTTTATACAGATGGCGGTGTAGATATTTCCATGTTTATTTAGATGGTGGTGTAGATATTACCATGTTTATACAGTTAGCGGTGCAGATATTTCCAGGTTTATACAGATAGCGGTGTAGTTATTTCCATGTTTATACAGATGACGGTGTAGATATTTCCATGTTTATAGAGATGGCGGTGTAGATATTTCCATGTTTATGCAGATATCGGTGTAAATATTTCCATGTTTATACAGATCAAAGTGTAGATATTTCTATGTTTATAGAGATGGCGGTGTATATATTTCCATGTTTATACAGATAGCAGTGTAGATATTTCCATGTTTATACAGACCGCGGTGTAGATATTCCTATGTTTATACAGAGAGCGGTGCAGATATTTCCATGTTTGTACAGATGGCGGTGTTGATATTTCCATCTATACACAGATGACCGTGTAGATATTTCCATGTTTATACAGATGGCGGCGCAGATATTTCTATGTATATGTAGATGGCGGTGTAGATGTTTCCATGTATATACAGATAGCGGTGTAGTTATTTTCATGTTTATATAGAGAGCGGTGTAGATATTTCCATGTATGTACACATGACTGTGTAGATATTTCCATGTTTATACAGATGGCGGTGTAGATATTTCCATGTTTATACAGATAAGTTTGTAAGTATTTCCATGTTTATACAGATGGCGGTGTAGATATTTTGATTTTTATAGAGATAGCAGTGGAGATATTTCCATGTTTATAGAGATCGCGGTGTAGATATCTCCACGTTTATACTGATTGCGGTGTAGTTATTTCCATGTTTATAGAGATATTGGTGTGGATATTTCCATGTTTATACAGATAGTGGTGTAGATATTTCCATGTTTATAGAGATGGCGTTGTAGATATTTCCATGTTTATACAGATCACGGGGTAGCTATTTCCTTGTTTATGCAAATAGCGGTGTAGTTATTTCCATGTTTATACAGATAGCGGTGTAGATATTTCCTTGTTTATACAAATAGCAGTGTAGATATTTCCATGTTTATACAGATCACGGTGTAGATAATTCCTTGTTTATACAAATAGCGATGTATTTATTTCCATGTTTATACAGATAGCGGTGTAGATATTTCCATGTATATACAGATGGCTGTGTAGAGATTTCCATGTTTATACAGATGGCTGTGTTGATATTTCCATGTTTATACAGATAACTTTTAGGTATTTCCATGTTTACAGATGGCAGTTTAGATATTTCCATGTTTATAGAGATAGCTGTGTAGATATTTCCAAGTTTCTACAGATAGCGGTGTAGATATTTCCATGTTTATACAGATCGCGGTGTAGATATTTCTATGTTTATTCAGATCGCGGTGTAGATATTCCCATGTTTCTACAGATAGCGGTGTAGATATTTACATGTTTATACAGATCGCGATGTAGATATTTCCATGTTTATGCAGATCGCGGTGTAGATATTTCCATGTTTATACAGATGGCTGTGTAGATATTTCCATGTTTATACAGATGGCGGTGTAGATATTACCATGTTTATAGAGATAGCTGTGTAGATATTTCCATGTTTCTACAGATAGCGGTGTAGATATTTACATGTTTATACAGAACGCGGTGTAGATATTTACATGTTTATACACATCGCGGTGTAGATATTTCCATGTTTATGCACATCGCGGTGTAGATATTTCCATGTTTCTTCAGATAGCGGTGTAGATATATCCATGTTTATGCAGATCGCGGTGTAGATATTTCCATGTTTATACAGATAGCGGTGTAGATATTTCCATGTTTTTACAGACATTGGTGTAGATATTTACATGTTTACACAGATTGCGGTGTAGATATTACCATCTTTCTACAGATGGCGTTGTAGATATTTCCATGTTTATACAGATGGCGGTGTAGATATTTCTATGTTTATATGGATGGTGGTGTAGATATTACCATGTTTATACAGATAGCGATGTAGATATTTCCATGTTTATACAGACAGCGGTGTAGATATTTCCATGTTTATACAGATGGCGGTGTAGATATTTCCATGTTTATACAGATAAGTTTGTAAGTATTTCCATGTTTATACAGATGGCGGTGTAGATATTTCGATGTTCATAGAGATAGCAGTGGAGATATTTCCATGTTTATAGACATAGCGGTGTAGATATTTCCACCTTTATACTGATCGCGGTGTAGTTATTTCCATGTTTATAAAGATAGCGGTGTGGATATTTCCATGTTTATACAGATAGGGGTGTAGATATTTCCATGTTTATAGAGATGGCGTTGTAGATATTTCCATGTTTATACATATAACGGTGTAGATATTTCCTTGTTTATGCAAATAGCGGTGAAGTTATTTCCATGTTTATACAGATAGCAGTGTAGATATTTCCTTGTTTATACAAATAGCTGTGTAGATATTTCCATGTTTATACAGATCACGGTGTAGATATTTCCTTGTTTATACAAATAGCGGTGTAGTTATTTCCATGTTTATAGAGATAGCGGTGTAGATATTTCCATGTATATACAGATGGCTGTGTAGATATTTCCATGTTTATACAGATGGCTGTGTAGATATTACCATGTTTATACAGATGACTTGTAGGTATTTCCATGTTTATACAGATGGCGGTGTAGATATTTCCATGTTTATAGAGATAGTTGTGTAGATATTTCCATGTTTCTACAGATAGCGGTGTAGATATTTACATGTTTGTTCAGATCGCGGTGTAGATATTTACATGTTTATACAGATCGCGGTGTTGATATTTCCATGTTTATGCAGATCGCGGTGTAGATATTCCCATGTTTATACAGATAGCGGTGTAGATATTTCCATGTTTTTACAGACATTGGTGTAGATATTTCCATGTGTAAACAGATTGCGTTGCAGATATTTCCATCTTTCTACAGATGGCATTGTAGATATTTCCATGTTTATACAGATGGCGGTGTAGATATTTCCATGTTTATTTAGATGGTGGTGTAGATATTACCATGTTTATACAGTTAGCGGTGCAGATATTTCCAGGTTTATACAGATAGCGGTGTAGTTATTTCCATGTTTATACAGATGGCGGTGTAGACATTTCCATGTTTATAGAGATGGCGGTGTAGATATTTCCATGTTTATACATATATCGGTGTAAATATTTTCATGTTTATACAGATCACGGTGTAGATATTTCTATGTTTATAGAGATGGCGGTGTATATATTTCCATGTTTATACAGATAGCAGTGTAGATATTTCAATGTTTATACAGACTGCGGTGTAGATATTTCTATGTTTATACAGAGAGCGGTGCAGATATTTCCATGTTTGTACAGATGGCGGTGTTGATATTTCCATCTATACACAGATGACCGTGTAGATATTTCCATGTTTATACAGATGGCGGCGCAGATATTTCTATGTATATGTAGATGGCGGTGTAGATGTTTCCATGTATATACAGATAGCGGTGTAGTTATTTTCATGTTTATATAGAGAGCGGTGTAGATATTTCCATGTATGTACACATGACTGTGTAGATATTTCCATGTTTATACAGATGGCGGTGTAGATATTTCCATGTTTATACAGATAACTTTGTAAGTATTTCCATGTTTATACAGATGGCGGTGTAGATATTTCGATGTTTATAGAGATAGCAGTGGAGATATTTCCATGTTTATAGAGATCGCGGTGTAGATATCTCCACGTTTATACTGATTGCGGTGTAGTTATTTCCATGTTTATAGAGATATTGGTGTGGATATTTCCATGTTTATACAGATAGGGGTGTAGATATTTCCATGTTTATAGAGATGGCGTTGTAGATATTCCCATGTTTATACAGATCACGGGGTAGCTATTTCCTTGTTTATGCAAATAGCGGTGTAGTTATTTCCATGTTTATACAGATAGCGGTGTATATATTTCCTTGTTTATACAAATAGCAGTGTAGATATTTCCATGTTTATACAGATCACGGTGTAGATAATTCCTTGTTTATAATAATAGCGGTGTAGTTATTTCCATGTTTATACAGATAGCGGTGTAGATATTTCCATGTATATACAGATGGCTGTGTAGAGATTTCCATGTTTATACAGATGGCTGTGTTGATATTTCCATGTTTATACAGATAACTTGTAGTTATTTCCATGTTTACAGATGGCAGTGTAGATATTTCCATGTTTATAGAGATAGCTGTGTAGATATTTCCAAGTTTCTACAGATAGCGGTGTAGATATTTCCATGTTTATACAGATCGCGGTGTAGATATTTCTATGTTTATTCAGATCGCTGTGTAGATATTCCCATGTTTCTACAGATAGCGGTGTAGATATTTACATGTTTATACAGATCGCGATGTAGATATTTTCATGTTTATGCAGATCGCGGTGTAGGTATTTCCATGTATATACAGATGGCTGTGTAGATATTTCCATGTTTATACAGATGGCTGTGTAGATATTTCCATGTTTATACAGATGACTTGTAGGTATTTCCATGTTTATACAGATGGCGGTGTAGATATTACCATATTTATAGAGATAGCTGTGTAGATATTTCCATGTTTCTACAGATAGCGGTGTAGATATTTACATGTTTATACAGATCGCGGTGTAGATATTTACATGTTTATACACATCGCGTTGTAGATATTTCCATGTTTATGCAGATCGCGGTGTAGATATTTCCATGTTTCTTCAGATAGCGGTGTAGATATTTCCATGTTTATATAGATCGCGGTGTAGATATATCCATGTTTATGCAGATCGCGGTGTAGATATTTCCATGTTTATACAGATAGCGGTGTAGATATTTCCATGTTTTTACAGACATTGGTGTAGATATTTCCATGTTTACACAGATTGCGGTGCAGATATTTCCATCTTTCTACAGATGGCGTTGTAGATATTTCCATGTTTATACAGATGGCGGTGTAGATATTTCCATGTTTATATAGATGGTGATGTAGATATTACCATGTTTATACAGTTAGCGGTGCAGATATTTCCATGTTTGTACAGATGGCGGTGTTGATATTTCCATCTATACACAGATGACCGTGTAGATATTTCCATGTTTATACAGATGCCGGCGCAGATATTTCTATGAATATGTAGATGGCGGTGTAGATATATCCATGTATATACAGATAGCGGTGTAGTTATTTCCATGTTTATATAGAGAGCAGTGTAGATATTTCCATGTATGTACACATGGCTGTGTAGATATTTCCATGTTTATACAGATGGCGGTGTAGACATTTCCATGTTTATACAGATAACTTTGTAAGTATTTCCATGTTTATACAGATGGCGGTGTAGATATTTCGATGTTTATAGAGATAGCAGTGGAGATATTTCCATGTTTACAGAGATAGCGGTGTAGATATTTCCACCTTTATACTGATCGCGGTATAGTTATTTCCATGTTTATACAGATAGCGGTGCAGATATTTCAATGTTTGTACAGATGGCGGTGTTGATATTTCCATCTATACACAGATGACCGTGTAGATATTTCCATGTTTATACAGATGGCGGCGCAGATATTTCTATGGATATGTAGAGGGCGGTGTAGATATTTCCATGTATATACAGATAGCGGTGTAGTTATTTCCATGTTTATATAGAGAGCGGTGTAGATATTTCCATGTATGTACACATGGATGTGTAGATATTTCCATGTTTATACAGATTGCGGTGTAGATATTTCCATGTTTATACAGATGGGTGTGTAGATATTTCCATGCTTATACAGATGACTTGTAGGTATTTCCATGTTTTTACAGATGGCCGTGTAGATATTTCCATGTTTATAGAGATTGCTGTGTAGATATTTCCATGTTTCTACAGATAGCGGTGTAGATATTTCCATGTTTATACAGATCGCGGTGTAGATATTTCCATGTTTATGCAGATCGCGGTGTAGATATTTCAATGTTTCTACAGGTAGTGGTGTAGATATTTCCATGTTTATACAGATCGCGGTGTAGATATTTCCATGTTTATATGGATGGTGGTGTAGATATTACCATGTTTATACAGATAGCGGTGTAGATATTTCCAGGCTTATACAGATAGCGGTGTAGATATTTCCATGTTTATACAGATGGCGGTGTAGATATTTCGATGTTTATACAGATAACTTTGTAAGTATTTCCATGTTTATACAGATGGCGGTGTAGATATTTCGATGTTTATAGAGATAGCAGTGGAGATATTTCCATGTTTATAGAGATAGCGTTGTAGATATTTCCACGTTTATACTGATCGCGGTGTAGTTATTTCCATGTTTATAGAGATAGCGGTGTGGATATTTCCATGTTTATACAGATAGGGGTGTAGATATTTCCATGTTTATAGAGATGGCGTTGTAGATATTTCCATGTTTATACAGATCACGGTGTAGATATTTCCTTGTTTTTGCAAATAACGGTGTAGTTATTTCCATGTTTATACAGATAGTGGTGTAGATATTTCCTTGTTTGTAGAAATAGCAGTGTAGATATTTCCATGTTTATACAGATCACGGTGTAGATAATTCCTTGTTTATACAAATAGCGGTGTAGTTATTTCCATGTTTATACAGATAGCGGTGTAGATATTTCCATGTATATACAGATGGCTGTGTAGATATTTCCATGTTTATACAGATGGGTGTGTAGATATTTCCATGTTTATACAGATGACTTGTAGGTATTTCCATGTTTATACAGATGGCCGTGTAGATATTTCCATGTTTATAGAGATTGCTGTGTAGATATTTCCATGTTTCTACAGATAGCGGTGTAGATATTTCCATGTTTTTACATATATTGGTGTAGATATTTCCATGTTTACACAGATTGCGGTGTAGATATTTCCATCTTTCTACAGATGGCATTGTAGATATTTCCATGTTTATACAGATGGCGGTGTAGATATTTCCATGTTTATATAGATGGTGGTGTAGATATTACCATGGTTATACAGATAGCGGTGTAGATAATTCCAGGTTTATACAGATAGCGGTGTAGATATTTCCATGTTTATACAGATGGCGGTGTAGATATTTCCATGTATATAGAGATGGCGGTGTAGATATTTCCATGTTTATACAGACATCGGTGTAAATATTTCCATGTTTATACAGATCACGGTGTAGATATTTCCATGTTTATAGAGATAGCGGTGTATATATTTCCATGTTTATACAGATAGCGGTGTAGATATTTCCATGTTTATACAGACCACGTTGTACGTATTTCCATGTTTATACAGATAGCGGTGCAGATATTTCCATGTTTGTACAGATGGCGGTGTTGATATTTCCATCTATACACAGATGACCGTGCAGATATTTCCATGTTTATACAGATGGCGGCGCAGATATTTCTATGAATATGTAGATGGCGGTGTAGATAATTCCATTTATATACAGATAGCGGTGTAGTTATTTCCATGTTTATATAGAGAGCGGTATAGATATTTCCATGTATGTACACATGGCTGTGTAGATATTTCCATGTGTATACAGATGGCGGTGTAGATATTTCCATGTTTATACAGATAACTTTGTAATTATTTCCATGTTTATGCAGGTGTTGGTGTAGATATTTCGATGTTTATAGAGATAGCAGTGGAGATATTTCCATGTTTATAGAGATAGCGGTGTAGATATTTCCACGTTTATACTGATCGCGGTGTAGTTATTTCCATGTTTATAGAGATAGCGGTGTGGATATTTCCATGTTTATACAGATAGGGGTGTAGATATTTCCATGTTTATAGAGATGGCGTTGTAGATATTTCCATGTTTATACAGATCACGGTGTAGATATTTCCTTGTTTATGCAAATAGCGGTGTAGTTATTTCCATGTTTATACAGATAGCGGTGTAGATATTTCCTTGTTTATAGAAATAGCAGTGTAGATATTTCCATGTTTATACAGATCACGGTGTAGATATTTCCTTGTTTATACAAATAGCGGTGTAGTTATTTCCATGTTTATACAGAGAGCGGTGTAGATATTTCCATTTATATACAGATGACTTGTAGTTATTTCCATGTTTATACAGATGGCGGTGTAGATATTTCCATGTTTATAGAGATAGCTGTGTAGATATTTCCATGTTTCTACAGATAGCGGTGTAGTTATTTCCATGTTTATACAGATCGCGGTGTAGATATTTCCATGTTTATGCAGATCGCGGTGTAGATATTTCCATGTTTCTACAGATAGTGGTGCAGATATTTCCATGTTTGTACAGATGGCTGTGTTGATATTTCCATCTATACACAGAGGACCGTGTAGATATTTCCATGTTTATACAGATGGCGGCGCAGATATTTCTATGGATATGTAGATGGTGGTGTAGATATATCCATGTATATAAAGATAGCGGTGTAGTTATTTCCATGTTTATATAGAGAGCGGTGTAGATATTTCCATGTATGTACACATGGCTGTGTAGATATTTCCATGTTTATAGAGATGGCGGTGTAGGTATTTCCATGTTTATACAGATAACTTTGTAACTATTTCCATGTTTATACAGATGGCAGTGGAGATATTTCGATGTTTATAGACATAGCAGTGGAGATATTTCCATGTTTATAGAGATAGCTTTGTAGATATTTCCACGTTTATACTGATCGCGGTGTAGTTACTTACATGTTTATAGAGATAGAGGTGAGGATATTTCCATGTTTATACAGATAGTGGTGTAGATATTGCCATGTTTATAGAGATGGCGTTGTAGATATTTCCATGTTTATACAGATCACGGTGTAGATATTTCCTTGTCTATGCAAATAGCAGTGCAGTTATTTCCATGTTTATACAGATAGCGGTGTAGATATTTCCTTGTTTATACAAATAGCAGTGTAGATATTTCCAAGTTTATACAGAACACGGTGTAGATATTTCCTTGTTTATACAAGTAGCGGTGTAGTTATTTCCATGTTTATACAGATAGCAGTGTAGATATTTCCATGTATATACAGATGGCTGTGTAGATATTTCCATGTTTATACAGACGGCTGTGTAGATATTTCCATGTTTATACAGATGACTTGTAGGTATTTCCATGTTTATACAGATGGCGGTGTAGATATTTCCATGTTTGTAGAGATAGCTGTGTAGATATTTCCGTGTTTCTACAGATAGCGGTGTAGATATTTCCATGTTTATACAGATCGCAGTGTAGTTATTTCCATGTTTATGCAGATCGCGGTGTAGATATTTGCATGTTTATACAGATATCGGTGTAGATATTTCCATGTTTATAGAGATAGCGGTGTATATATATCCATGTTTATACAGATAGCGGTGTAGATATTTCCATGTTTATACAGATAGCGGTGAAGATATTTCCATGTTTATGCAGATAGCGGTGCAGATATTTCCGTGTTTGTTCAGATGGCGGTGTTGATATTTCCATCTATACACAGATGACCGTGTAGGTATTTTCATGTTTATACAGATGGCGGCACAGATATTTCTATGGATATGTAGATGGCGGTGTAGATATTTCCATGTATATACAGATAGCGGTGTAGTTATTTCCATGTTTATATAGAGAGCGGTGTTGGTATTTCCATGTATGTACACATGGCTGTGTAGATATTTCCATGTTTATACAGATGGCGTTGTAGATATTTCCATGTTTATACAGATAACTTTGTAAGTATTTCCATGTTTATACAGATGGCGTTGTAGATATTTCAATGTTTATAGAGATAGCAGTGGAGATATTTCCATGTTTATAGAGATAGCGGTGTAGATATTTCCACGTTTATACTGATCGCGGTGTAGTTATTTCCATGTTTATAGAGATAGCGGTGTGGATATTTCCATGTTTATACAGATAGGGGTGTAGATATTTCCATGTTTATAGAGATGGCGATGTAGATATTTCCATGTTTATACAGATATCGGTGTAAATATTTCCATGGTTATACAGATCACGTTGTAGATATTTCCATGTTTATAGAGATAGTGGTGTATATATTTCCATGTTTATACAGATAGCGGTGTAGATATTTCCATGTTTATACAATCCACGGTGTAGATATTTCCATGTTTACAGATAGCGGTGCAGATATTTCCATGTTTGTACAGATGGCGGTGTTGATATTTCCATCTCTACAGACATGACCGTGTAAATACTTCCATGTTTGTACAGATGGCGTCGCAGATATTTCTATGGATATGTAGATGGCGGTGTAGATATTTCCATGTATATACAGATAGCGGTGTAGTTATTTCCATGTTTATATAGAGAGAGTTGTAGATATTTCCATGTATGTACACATGGCTGTGTAGATATTTCCATGTTTATACAGATGGCGGTGTAGATATTTTCATGTTTATACAGATAACTTTGTAAGTATTTCCATGTTTATACAGATGGCAGTGTAGATATTTCGATGTTTATAGAGATAGCAGTGGAGATATTTCCATGTTTATAGACATAGCGGTGTAGATATTTCCACGTTTATACTGATCGCGGTGTAGTTATTTCCATGTTCATAGAGATAGCGGCGTGGATATTTACATGTTTATACAGATAGTGGTGTAGATATTTCCATGTTTATAGAGATGGCGTTGTAAGTATTTCCATGTTTATATTGATGGTGGTGTAGATATTTCCATGTTTGTACAGATAGCGTTGTAGATATTTACAGGTTTATACAGATAGCGGTGTAGATATTTCCATGTTTATAGAGATAGCTGTGTACATATTTCCATGTTTCTACATATAGCTGTGTAGATATTTCCATGTTTATACAGATCGCGTTGTAGATATTTCCATGTTTATGCAGATCGCGGTGTAGATATTTCCATGTTTCTTCAGATAGCGGTGTAGATATTTCCATGTTTATACAGATCGCGGTGTAGATATATCCATGTTTATGCAGATCGCGGTGTAGATATTTCCATGTTTATACAGATAGCGGTGTAGATATTTCCATGTTTTTACAGACATTGGTGTAGATATTTCCATGTTTACACAGATTGCGGTGCAGATATTTCCATCTTTCTACAGAAGGCGTTGTAGATATTTCCATGTTTATACAGATGGCGGTGTAGATATTTCCATGTTTATATAGATGGTGATGTAGATATTATCATGTTTATACAGTTAGCGGTGCAGATATTTCCATGTTTGTACAGATGCCGGTGTTGATATTTCCATGTATACACAGATGACCGTGTAGATATTTCCATGTTTATACAGATGCCGGCGCAGATATTTCTATGAATATGTAGATGGCGGTGTAGATATATCCATGTATATACAGATAGCGGTGTAGTTATTTCCATGTTTATATAGAGAGCAGTGTAGATATTTCCATGTATGTACACATGGCTGTGTAGATATTTCCATGTTTATACAGATGGCGGTGTAGACATTTCCATGTTTATACAGATAACTTTGTAAGTATTTCCATGTTTATACAGATGGCGGTGTAGATATTTCGATGTTTATAGAGATAGCAGTGGAGATATTTCCATGTTTACAGAGATAGCGGTGTAGATATTTCCACCTTTATACTGATCGCGGTATAGTTATTTCCATGTTTATACAGATAGCGGTGCAGATATTTCGATGTTTGTACAGATGGCGGTGTTGATATTTCCATCTATACACAGATGACCGTGTAGATATTTCCATGTTTATACAGATGGCGGCGCAGATATTTCTATGGATATGTAGAGGGCGGTGTAGATATTTCCATGTATATACAGATAGCGGTGTAGTTATTTCCATGTTTATATAGAGAGCGGTGTAGATATTTCCATGTATGTACACATGGATGTGTAGATATTTCCATGTTTATACAGATGGCGGTGTAGATATTTCCATGTTTATACAGATGGGTGTGTAGATATTTCCATGCTTATACAGATGACTTGTAGGTATTTCCATGTTTTTACAGATGGCCGTGTAGATATTTCCATGTTTATAGAGATTGCTTTGTAGATATTTCCATGTTTCTACAGATAGCGGTGTAGATATTTCCATGTTTATACAGATCGCGGTGTAGATATTTCCATGTTTATGCAGATCGCGGTGTAGATATTTCAATGTTTCTACAGGTAGTGGTGTAGATATTTCCATGTTTATACAGATCGCGGTGTAGATATTTCCATGTTTATGCAGATGTCGGTGTAGATATTTCCATGTTTATACAGATGGCGGTGTAGATATTTCCATGTTTATACAGATATCGGGGTAAATATTTCCATGTTTATACAGATCACGGTGTAGATATTTCCATGTTTATAGAGATAGCGGTGTATATATTTCCATGTTTATACAGATAGTGGTGTAGATGTTTCCATGTTTATACAGACCACGGTGTAGATATTTCCATGTTTATACAGATAGCGGTGCAGATATTTCCATGTTTGTACAGATGGCGGTGTTGATATTTCCATCTATACACAGATGACCGTGTAGATAGTTCCATGTTTATACAGATGGCGGTGCAGATATATCTATGGCTATGTAGATGGCGGTGTAGATAATTCCATTTATATACAGATAGCGGTGTAGTTATTTCTATGTTTATATAGAGAGCGGTGTAGATATTTCCATGTATGTACACATGGCTGTGTAGATATTTCCATGTTTATACAGATGGCGGTGTAGATATTTCCATGTTTATACAGATAACTTTGTAAGTATTTCCATGTTTATACAGATGGCGGTGTAGATATTTCAATGTTTATAGAGATAGCAGTGGAGATATTTCCATGTTTATAGAGATAGCTGTGTAGATATTTCCAGGTTTATACTGATCGCGGTGTAGTTATTTCCATGTTTATAGGGATAGCGGTGTGGATATTTCCATGTTTATACAGATAGGGGTGTAGATATTTCCATGTTTATACAGATGGCGGTGTAGATATTTCCATCTTTATATGGATGGTGGTGTAGATCTTACCATGTTTATACAGATAGCGGTGTAGATATTTCCAGGCTTATACAGATAGCGGTGTAGATATTTCCATGTTTATACAGATGGCGGTGTAGATATTTCGATGTTTATACAGATAACTTTGTAAGTATTTCCATGTTTATACAGATGGCGGTGTAGATATTTCGATGTTTATAGAGATAGCAGTGGAGATATTTCCATGTTTATAGAGATAGCGTTGTAGATATTTCCACGTTTATACTGATCGCGGTGTAGTTATTTCCATGTTTATAGAGATAGCGGTGTGGATATTTCCATGTTTATACAGATAGGGGTGTAGATATTTCCATGTTTATAGAGATGGCGTTGTAGATATTTCCATGTTTATACAGATCACGGTGTAGATATTTCCTTGTTTTTGCAAATAACGGTGTAGTTATTTCCATGTTTATACAGATAGTGGTGTAGATATTTCCTTGTTTGTAGAAATAGCAGTGTAGATATTTCCATGTTTATACAGATCACGGTGTAGATAATTCCTTGTTTATACAAGTAGCGGTGTAGTTATTTCCATGTTTATACAGATAGCGGTGTAGATATTTCCATGTATATACAGATGGCTGTGTAGATATTTCCATGTTTATACAGATGGGTGTGTAGATATTTCCATGTTTATACAGATGACTTGTAGGTATTTCCATGTTTATACAGATGGCCGTGTAGATATTTCCATGTTTATAGAGATTGCTGTGTAGATATTTCCATGTTTCTACAGATAGCGGTGTAGATATTTCCATGTTTATACAGATCGCGGTGTAGATATTTCCATGTTTATGCAGATCGCGGTGTAGATATTTCCATGTTTCTACAGATAGCGGTATAGATATTTCCATGTTTATACAGATCGCCGTGTAGATATTTCCATGTTTATGCAGATCGCGGTGTAGATATTTCCATGTTTATACAGATAGCGGTGTAGATATTTCCATGTTTTTACAGATATTGGTGTAGATATTTCCATGTTTACACAGATTGCGGTGTAGATATTTCCATCTTTCTACAGATGGCATTGTAGATATTTCCATGTTTATACAGATGGCGGTGTAGATATTTCCATGTTTATATAGATGGTGGTGTAGATATTACCATGGTTATACAGATAGCGGTGTAGATAATTCCTGGTTTATACAGATAACGGTGTAGATATTTCCATGTTTATACAGATGGCGGTGTAGATATTTCCATGTATATAGAGATGGCGGTGTAGATATTTCCATGTTTATACAGACATCGGTGTAAATATTTCCATGTTTATACAGATCACGGTGTAGATATTTCCATGTTTATAGAGATAGCAGTGTATATATTTCCATGTTTATACAGATAGCGGTGTAGATATTTCCATGTTTATACAGACCACGTTGTAGGTATTTCCATGTTTATACAGATAGCGGTGCAGATATTTCCATGTTTGTACAGATGGCGGTGTTGATATTTCCATCTATACACAGATGACCGTGCAGATATTTCCTTGTTTATACAGATGGCGGCGCAGATATTTCTATGAATATGTAGATGGCGGTGTCTATAATTCCATTTATATACAGATAGCGGTGTAGTTATTTCCATGTTTATATAGAGAGCGGTGTAGATATTTCCATGTATATACAGATGACTTGTAGTTATTTCCATGTTTATACAGATGGCGGTGTAGATATTTCCATGTTTATAGAGATAGCTGTGTAGATATTTCCATGTTTCTACAGATAGCGGTGTAGTTATTTCCATGTTTATACAGATCGCGGTGTAGATATTTCCATGTTTATGCAGATCGCGGTGTAGATATTTCCATGTTTCTACAGATAGTGGTGCAGATATTTCCATGTTTGTACAGATGGCTGTGTTGATATTTCCATCTATACACAGAGGACCGTGTAGATATTTCCATGTTTATACAGATGGCGACGCAGATATTTCTATGCATATGTAGATGGTGGTGTAGATATATCCATGTATATAAAGATAGCGGTGTAGTTATTTCCATGTTTATATAGAGAGCGGTGTAGATATTTCCATGTATGTACACATGGCTGTGTAGATATTTCCATATTTATAGAGATGGTGGTGTAGGTATTTCCATGTTTATACAGATAACTTTGTAACTATTTCCATGTTTATACAGATGGCAGTGGAGATATTTCGATGTTTATAGACATAGCAGTGGAGATATTTCCATGTTTATAGAGATAGCGGTGTAGATATTTCCACGTTTATACTGATCGCGGTGTAGTTACTTACATGTTTATAGAGATAGAGGTGAGGATATTTCCATGTTTATACAGATAGTGGTGTAGATATTGCCATGTTTATAGAGATGGCGTTGTAGATATTTCCATGTTTATACAGATCACGGTGTAGATATTTCCTTGTCTATGCAAATAGCAGTGCAGTTATTTCCATGTTTATACAGATAGCGGTGTAGATATTTACTTGTTTATACAAATAGCAGTGTAGATATTTCCAAGTTTATACAGATCACGGTGTAGATATTTCCTTGTTTATACAAGTAGCGGTGTAGTTATTTCCATGTTTATACAGATAGCAGTGTAGATATTTCCATGTATATACAGATGGCTGTGTAGATATTTCCATGTTTATACAGACGGCTGTGTAGATATTTCCATGTTTATACAGATGACTTGTAGGTATTTCCATGTTTATACAGATGGCGGTGTAGATATTTCCATGTTTGTTGAGATAGCTGTGTAGATATTTCCGTGTTTCTACAGATAGCGGTGTAGATATTTCCATGTTTATACAGATCGCAGTGTAGTTATTTCCATGTTTATGCAGATCGCGGTGTAGATATTTCCATGTTTATACAGACGGCTGTGTAGATATTTCCATGTTTATACAGATGACTTGTAGGTATTTCCATGTTTATACAGATGGCGGTGTAGATATTTCCTTGTATATATAAATGGTGGTGAAGATATTACCATGTTTATACAGATAGCGGTGTAGATATTTCCAGGTTTCTACAGATAGCGATGTAGATATTTACATGTTTATAGAGATCGCGGTGTAGATATTTACATGTTTATACACATCGCGGTGTAGATATTTCCATGTTTATGCAGATCGCGGTGTAGATATTTCCATGTTTCTTCAGATAGCGGTGTAGATGTTTCCATGTTTATACAGATCGCGGTGTAGATATATCCATGTTTATGCAGATCGCGGTGTAGATATTTCCATGTTTATACAGATAGCGGTGTAGATATTTCCATGTTTTTACAGACATTGGTGTAGATATTTCCATGTTTACACAGATTGCGGTGCAGATATTTCCATCTTTCTACAGATGGCGTTGTAGATATTTCCATGTTTATACAGATGGCGGTGTAGATATTTCCATGTTTATATAGATGGTGATGTAGATATTACCATGTTTATACAGATAGCGGTGCAGATATTTCCATGTTTGTACAGATGGCGGTGTTGATATTTCCATCTATACACAGATGACCGTGTAGATATTTCCATGTTTATACAGATGCCGGCACAGATATTTCTATGAATATGTAGATGGCGGTGTAGATATATCCATGTATATACAGATAGCGGTGTAGTTATTTCCATGTTTATATAGAGAGCAGTGTAGATATTTCCATGTATGTACACATGGCTGTGTAGATATTTCCATGTTTATACAGATGGCGGTGTAGACATTTCCATGTTTATACAGATAACTTTGTAAGTATTTCCATGTTTATACAGATGGCGGTGTAGATATTTCGATGTTTATAGAGATAGCAGTGGAGATATTTCCATGTTTACAGAGATAGCGGTGTAGATATTTCCACCTTTATACTGATCGCGGTATAGTTATTTCCATGTTTATACAGATAGCGGTGCAGATATTTCGATGTTTGTACAGATGGCGGTGTTGATATTTCCATCTATACACAGATGACCGTGTAGATATTTCCATGTTTATACAGATGGCGGCGCAGATATTTCTATGGATATGTAGAGGGCGGTGTAGATATTTCCATGTATATACAGATAGCGGTGTAGTTATTTCCATGTTTATATAGAGAGCGGTGTAGATATTTCCATGTATGTACACATGGATGTGTAGATATTTCCATGTTTATACAGATGGCGGTGTAGATATTTCCATGTTTATACAGATGGGTGTGTAGATATTTCCATGCTTATACAGATGACTTGTAGGTATTTCCATGTTTTTACAGATGGCCGTGTAGATATTTCCATGTTTATAGAGATTGCTTTGTAGATATTTCCATGTTTCTACAGATAGCGGTGTAGATATTTCCATGTTTATACAGATCGCGGTGTAGATATTTCCATGTTTATGCAGATCGCGGTGTAGATATTTCAATGTTTCTACAGGTAGTGGTGTAGATATTTCCATGTTTATACAGATCGCGGTGTAGATATTTCCATGTTTATGCAGATGTCGGTGTAGATATTTCCATGTTTATACAGATGGCGGTGTAGATATTTCCATGTTTATACAGATATCGGGGTAAATATTTCCATGTTTATACAGATCACGGTGTAGATATTTCCATGTTTATAGAGATAGCGGTGTATATATTTCCATGTTTATACAGATAGTGGTGTAGATGTTTCCATGTTTATACAGACCACGGTGTAGATATTTCCATGTTTATACAGATAGCGGTGCAGATATTTCCATGTTTGTACAGATGGCGGTGTTGATATTTCCATCTATACACAGATGACCGTGTAGATATTTCCATGTTTATACAGATGGCGGTGCAGATATATCTATGGCTATGTAGATGGCGGTGTAGATAATTCCATTTATATACAGATAGCGGTGTAGTTATTTCTATGTTTATATAGAGAGCGGTGTAGATATTTCCATGTATGTACACATGGCTGTGTAGATATTTCCATGTTTATACAGATGGCGGTGTAGATATTTCCATGTTTATACAGATAACTTTGTAAGTATTTCCATGTTTATACAGATGGCGGTGTAGATATTTCAATGTTGATAGAGATAGCAGTGGAGATATTTCCATGTTTATAGAGATAGCTGTGTAGATATTTCCAGGTTTATACTGATCGCGGTGTAGTTATTTCCATGTTTATAGGGATAGCGGTGTGGATATTTCCATGTTTATACAGATAGGGGTGTAGATATTTCCCTGTTTATACAGATGGCGGTGTAGATATTTCCATCTTTATATGGATGGTGGTGTAGATATTACCATGTTTATACAGATAGCGGTGTAGATATTTCCAGGCTTATACAGATAGCGGTGTAGATATTTCCATGTTTATACAGATGGCGGTGTAGATATTTCGATGTTTATACAGATAACTTTGTAAGTATTTCCATGTTTATACAGATGGCGGTGTAGATATTTCGATGTTTATAGAGATAGCAGTGGAGATATTTCCATGTTTATAGAGATAGCTGTGTAGATATTTCCAGGTTTATACTGATCGCGGTGTAGTTATTTCCATGTTTATAGGGATAGCGGTGTGGATATTTCCATGTTTATACAGATAGGGGTGTAGATATTTCCATGTTTATACAGATGGCGGTGTAGATATTTCCAGGCTTATACAGATAGCGGTGTAGATATTTCCATGTTTATACAGATGGCGGTGTAGATATTTCCAGGCTTATACAGATAGCGGTGTAGATATTTCCATGTTTATACAGATGGCGGTGTAGATATTTCGATGTTTATACAGATAACTTTGTAAGTATTTCCATGTTTATACAGATGGCGGTGTAGATATTTCGATGTTTATAGAGATAGCAGTGGAGATATTTCCATGTTTATAGAGATAGCGTTGTAGATATTTCCACGTTTATACTGATCGCGGTGTAGTTATTTCCATGTTTATAGAGATAGCGGTGTGGATATTTCCATGTTTATACAGATAGGGGTGTAGATATTTCCATGTTTATAGAGATGGCGTTGTAGATATTTCCATGTTTATACAGATCACGGTGTAGATATTTCCTTGTTTTTGCAAATAACGGTGTAGTTATTTCCATGTTTATACAGATAGTGGTGTAGATATTTCCTTGTTTGTAGAAATAGCAGTGTAGATATTTCCATGTTTATACAGATCACGGTGTAGATAATTCCTTGTTTATACAAATAGCGGTGTAGTTATTTCCATGTTTATACAGATAGCGGTGTAGATATTTCCATGTATATACAGATGGCTGTGTAGATATTTCCATGTTTATACAGATGGGTGTGTAGATATTTCCATGTTTATACAGATGACTTGTAGGTATTTCCATGTTTATACAGATGGCCGTGTAGATATTTCCATGTTTATAGAGATTGCTGTGTAGATATTTCCATGTTTCTACAGATAGCGGTGTAGATATTTCCATGTTTATACAGATCGCGGCGTAGATATTTCCATGTTTATGCAGATCGCGGTGTAGATATTTCCATGTTTCTACAGATAGCGGTGTAGATATTTCCATGTTTATACAGATCGCCGTGTAGATATTTCCATGTTTATGCAGATCACGGTGTAGATATTTCCATGTTTATACAGATAGCGGTGTAGGTATTTCCATGTTTTTACAGATATTGGTGTAGATATTTCCATGTTTACACAGATTGCGGTGTAGATATTTCCATCTTTCTACAGATGGCATTGTAGATATTTCCATGTTTATACAGATGGCGGTGTAGATATTTCCATGTTTATATAGATGGTGGTGTAGATATTACCATGGTTATACAGATAGCGGTGTAGATAATTCCTGGTTTATACAGATAGCGGTGTAGATATTTCCATGTTTATACAGATGGCGGTGTAGATATTTCCATGTATATAGAGATGGCGGTGTAGATATTTCCATGTTTATACAGACATCGGTGTAAATATTTCCATGTTTATACAGATCACGGTGTAGATATTTCCATGTTTATAGAGATAGCAGTGTATATATTTCCATGTTTATACAGATAGCGGTGTAGATATTTCCATGTTTATACAGACCACGTTGTAGGTATTTCCATGTTTATACAGATAGCGGTGCAGATATTTCCATGTTTGTACAGATGGCGGTGTTGATATTTCCATCTATACACAGATGACCGTGCAGATATTTCCTTGTTTATACAGATGGCGGCGCAGATATTTCTATGAATATGTAGATGGCGGTGTCTATAATTCCATTTATATACAGATAGCGGTGTAGTTATTTCCATGTTTATATAGAGAGCGGTGTAGATATTTCCATGTATATACAGATGACTTGTAGTTATTTCCATGTTTATACAGATGGCGGTGTAGATATTTCCATGTTTATAGAGATAGCTGTGTAGATATTTCCATGTTTCTACAGATAGCGGTGTAGTTATTTCCATGTTTATACAGATCGCGGTGTAGATATTTCCATGTTTATGCAGATCGCGGTGTAGATATTTCCATGTTTCTACAGATAGTGGTGCAGATATTTCCATGTTTGTACAGATGGCTGTGTTGATATTTCCATCTATACACAGAGGACCGTGTAGATATTTCCATGTTTATACAGATGGCGACGCAGATATTTCTATGCATATGTAGATGGTGGTGTAGATATATCCATGTATATAAAGATAGCGGTGTAGTTATTTCCATGTTTATATAGAGAGCGGTGTAGATATTTCCATGTATGTACACATGGCTGTGTAGATATTTCCATATTTATAGAGATGGCGGTGTAGGTATTTCCATGTTTATACAGATAACTTTGTAACTATTTCCATGTTTATACAGATGGCAGTGGAGATATTTCGATGTTTATAGACATAGCAGTGGAGATATTTCCATGTTTATAGAGATAGCGGTGTAGATATTTCCACGTTTATACTGATCGCGGTGTAGTTACTTACATGTTTATAGAGATAGAGGTGAGGATATTTCCATGTTTATACAGACAGTGGTGTAGATATTGCCATGTTTATAGAGATGGCGTTGTAGATATTTCCATGTTTATACAGATCACGGTGTAGATATTTCCTTGTCTATGCAAATAGCAGTGCAGTTATTTCCATGTTTATACAGATAGCGGTGTAGATATTTCCTTGTTTATACAAATAGCAGTGTAGATATTTCCAAGTTTATACAGATCACGGTGTAGATATTTCCTTGTTTATACAAGTAGCGGTGTAGTTATTTCCATGTTTATACAGATAGCAGTGTAGATATTTCCATGTATATACAGATGGCTGTGTAGATATTTCCATGTTTATACAGACGGCTGTGTAGATATTTCCATGTTTATACAGATGACTTGTAGGTATTTCCATGTTTATACAGATGGCGGTGTAGATATTTCCATGTTTGTAGAGATAGCTGTGTAGATATTTCCGTGTTTCTACAGATAGCGGTGTAGATATTTCCATGTTTATACAGATCGCAGTGTAGTTATTTCCATGTTTATGCAGATCGCGGTGTAGATATTTCCATGTTTATACAGACGGCTGTGTAGATATTTCCATGTTTATACAGATGACTTGTAGGTATTTCCATGTTTATTCAGATGGCGGTGTAGATATTTCCTTGTATATATAAATGGTGGTGAAGATATTACCATGTTTATACAGATAGCGGTGTAGATATTTCCAGGTTTATACAGATAGCTGTGTAGATATTTCCATGTTTATACAGTTGGCGGTGTAGATATTTCCATGTTTATAGAGATGGCGGTGTAGATATTTCCATGTTTATACAGATATCGGTGTAAATATTTCCATGTTTATACAGATCTCGGTGTAGATATTTCCATGTTTATAGAGATAGCGGTGTATATATATCCATGTTTATACAGATAGCGGTGTAGATATTTCCATGTTTATACAGATAGCGGTGAAGATATTTCCATTTTTATGCAGATAGCGGTGCAGATATTTCCGTGTTTGTTCAGATGGCGGTGTTGATATTTCCATCTATACACAGATGACCGTGTAGGTATTTCCATGTTTATACAGATGGCGGCACAGATATTTCTATGGATATGTAGATGGCGGTGTAGATATTTCCATGTATATACAGATAGCGGTGTAGTTATTTCCATGTTTATATAGAGAGCGGTGTTGGTATTTCCATGTATGTACACATGGCTGTGTAGATATTTCCATGTTTATACAGATGGCGTTGTAGATATTTCCATGTTTATACAGATAACTTTGTAAGTATTTCCATGTTTATACAGATGGCGTTGTAGATATTTCAATGTTTATAGAGATAGCAGTGGAGATATTTCCATGTTTATAGAGATAGCGGTGTAGATATTTCCACGTTTATACTGATCGCGGTGTAGTTATTTCCATGTTTATAGAGATAGCGGTGTGGATATTTCCATGTTTATACAGATAGGGGTGTAGATATTTCCATGTTTATAGAGATGGCCTTGTAGATATTTCCATGTTTATACAGATATCGGTGTAAATATTTCCATGTTTATACAGATAGCGGTGTAGATATTTCCATGTTTATAGAGATAGCGGTGTATATATTTACATGTATATACAGATCGCGGTGTAGATATTTCCATGTTTATACAGACCACGGTGTAGATATTTCTATGTTCATACAGACAGCGGTGCAGGTATTTCCATGTTTGTACAGATGGCGGTGTTGATATTTCCATCTATACACAGATGACCATGTAGATATTTCCATGTTTATACCGATGGCGGCGCAGATATTTCTATGGATATGTAGATGTCGGTGTAGATATTTCCATGTATATACAGATAGCGGTGTAGTTATTTCTATGTTTATATCTAGAGCCGTGTAGATATTTCCATATATGTACACATGGTTGTGTAGATGTTTCCATGTTTATACAGATGGCGGTGTAGATATTTCCATGTTTATACAGTTAACTTTGTAAGTATTTCCATGTTTATACAGATGGCGGTGTAGATATTTCGATGTTTATAGAGATAGCAGTGGAGATATTTCCATGTTTATAGAGATAGCGGTGTAGATATTTCCACGTTTATACTGATCGCGGTGTAGTTATTTCCATGTTTATGGAGATAGCGGTGTGGATATTTCCATGTTTATACAGATAGGGATGTAGATATTTCCATGTTTATAGAGATGGCGTTGTAGATATTTCCATGTTTATACAGATCACGGTGTAGATATTTCCCTGTTTATGCAAATAGCGGTGTAGTTATTTCCATGTTTATACAGATAGCGTTGTAGTTATTTCCTTGTTTATACAAATAGCAGTGTAGATATTTCCATGTTTATATAGATCACGGTGTAGATAATTCCTTGTTTATACAAATAGCGGTGTAGTTATTTCCATGTTTATACACATAGCGGTGTAGATATTTCCATGTATAAACAGATGGCTGTGTAGATATTTCCATGTTTATACAGATGGATGTGTAGATATTTCCATGTTTATACAGATGACTTGTAGGTATTTCCATGATTATACAGATGGCGGTGTAGATATGTCCATGTTTATAGAGATAGCTCTGTAGATATTTCCATGTTTCTACAGATCGCAGTGTAGATATTTCCATGTTTATACAGATCGCGGCGTAGATATTTCCATGTTTATGCAGATCGCGGTGTAGATATTTTCATGTTTCTACAGATAGCGGTGTAGATGTTTCCATGTTTATACAGATCGCGGTGTAGATATTTCCATGTTTATGCAGATCGCGGTGTAGATATTTCCATGTTTATACAGATAGCGGTGTAGATATTTCCATGTTTTAACAGATATTGCTGTAGATATTTCCATGTTTACAGAGATTGCGGTGAAGATATTTCCATCTTTCTACAGATGGCATTGTAGATATTTCCATGTTTATACAGATGGCGGTGTAGATATTTCCATGTTTATATAGATGGTGGTGTAGATATTACCATGTTTATACAGATAGCGGTGTAGATATTTCCAGGTTTATACAGATAGCGGTGTAGATATTTCCATGTTTATACAGATGGCGGTGTAGATATTTCCATGTTTATAGAGATGGCGGTGTAGATATTTCCATGTTTATACAGATATCGGTGTAAATATTTCCAAGTTTATACAGATCACGGTGTAGATATTTCCATGTTTATAGAGATAGCGGTGTATATATTTCCATGTTTATACAGATAGCGGTGTAGATATTTCCATGTTTATGCATACCACGGTGTAGATATTTCCATGTTTATACAGATAGCGGTGCAGATATTTCCATGTTTGTACAGATGGCGGTGTTGATATTTCCATCTATACACAGATGACCGTGTAGATATTTCCATGTTTATACAGATGGCGGCGCAGATATTTCTATGGATATGTAGATGGCGGTGTAGATATTTCCATGTTTATACTGATAGCGGTGTAGTTATTTCTATGTTTATATAGAGATCGGTGTAGATATTTCCATATATGTACACATGGCTGTGTAGATATTTCCATGTTTATACAGATGGTGGTGTAGATATTTCCATGTTTATACAGATAACTTTGTAAGTATTTCCATGTTTATACAGATGGCGGTGTAGATATTTCGATGTTTATAGAGTTAGCAGTGGAGATATTTCCATGTTTATAGAGATAGCGGTGCAGATATTTCCACGTTGATACTGATCGCGGTGTAGTTATTTCCATGTTTATAGAGATAGCGGTGTGGATATTTCCATGTTTATACAGATAGTGGTGTAGACATTTCCATGTTTATAGAGATGGCGTTGTAGATATTTCCATGTTTATACAGATCACGGTGTAGATATTTCCCTGTTTATGCAAATAGCGGTGTAGTTATTTCCATGTTTATACAGATAGCGGTGTAGATATTTCCTTGTTTATACAAATAGCAGTGTAGATATTTCCATGTTTATACAGATCACGGTGTAGATATTTCCTTGTTTATACAAATAGCAGTGTAGATATTTCCATGTTTATACAGATAGCGGTGTAGATATTTCCTTGTTTATAGTAATGGCAGTGTAGATATTTCCATGTTTATACAGATCACGGTGTAGATATTTCCTTGGTTATACAAATAGCGGTGTAGATATTTCCATGTTTTTACAGAGATTGGTGTAGATATTTCCATGTTTACACAGATTGCGGTGTAGATATTTCCATCTTTCTACAGATGGCATTGTAGCTATTTCCATGTTTATACAGATGGCGGTGTAGGTATTTCCGTGTTTATCTAGATGTTGGTGTAGAGATTACCATGTTTATACAGATAGCGGTGTAGATATTTCCAGGTATATACAGATAGCGGTGTAGATATTTCCATGTTTATACAGATGGCGGTGTAGATATTTCCATGTTTATAGAGATGGCGGTGTAGATATTTCCATGTTTATACAGATATCGGTGGAAATATTTCCATGTTTATACATATCACGGTGCAGATATTTCCATGTTTATACAGAGAGCGGTGCAGATGTTTTCATGTTTGTACAGATGGCGTTGTTGATATTTCCATCTATACACTGATGACCGTGTAGATATTTCCATGTTTATACAGATGGTGGCGCAGATATTTCTATGGATATGTAGATGGCGGTGTAGATATTTCCATGTATATACAGATAGCGGTGTAGTTATTTCCATGTTTATATAGAGAGCGTTGTAGATATTTCCATGTATGTACACATGGCTGTGTAGATATTTCCATGTTGATTCAGATGGCGGTGTAGATATTTCCATGTTTATACAGATAACTTTGTAAGTATTTCCATGTTTATACGGATGGCGGTGTAGATATTTCGATGTTTATAGAGATAGCAGTGGAGATATTTCCATGTTTATAGAGATAGCGTTGTAGATATTTCCACGTTTATACTGATCGCGGTGTAGTTATTTCCATGTTTATAGAGATAGCGGTGTGGATATGTCCATGTTTATACAGATAGGGGTGTAGATATTTCCATGTTTATAGAGATGGCGTTGTAGATATTTCCATGTTTATACACATCACGGTGTAGATATTTCCTTGTTTATGAAAATAGCGGTGTAGTTATTTCCATGTTTATACAGATAGCGGTGTAGATACTTCCTTGTTTATGCAAATAGCAGTGTAGATAGTTCCATGTTTATACAGATCACGGTGTAGATATTTCCTTGTTTATACAAATAGCGTTGTAGTTATTTCCATGATTATACAGATAGCGGTGTAGATATTTCCATGTATATACAGTTGGCTGTGTAGATATTTCCATGTTTATACAGATGGCTGTGTAGATATTTCCATGTTTATACAGATGACTTGTAGGTATTTCCATGTTTATAGAGATGGCGGTGTAGATATTTCCATGTCTATAGAGATAGCTGTGTAGATATTTCCATGTTTCTACAGATAGCGGTGTAGATATTTCCATGTTTATACAGATCGCGGTGTAGAGATTTCCATGTTTATGCAGATCACGGTGTAGATATTTCCATGTTTCTACAGATAGCGGTGTAGATATTTCCATGTTTATACAGATCGCGGTGTAGATATTTCCATGTTTATGCAGATCGCGGTGTAGATATTTCCATGTTTATACAAATAGCGGTGTAGATATTTCCATGTTTTTACAGATATTGGTGTAGATATTTCCATGTTTACACAGATTGCGGTGTAGATATTTCCATCTTTCTACAGATGGCATTGTAGATATTTCCATGTTTATACAGATGGCGGTGTAGATATTTCCATGTTTATATAGATGGTGGTGTAGATATTACCATGTTTATACAGATAGCGGTGTAGATATTTCCAGGTTTATACAGATAGCGGTGTAGATATTTCCATGTTTATACAGATGGCGGTGTAGATATTTCCATGTTTATAGAGATGGCGGTGTAGATATTTCCATGTTTATACAGATGTCGGTGTAAATATTTCCATGTTTATACAGATCACGGTGTAGATATTTCCATGTTTATAGAGATAGCGGTGTATATATTTCCCTGTTTATACAGATAGCGGTGTAGATATTTCCATGTTTATACAGACCACGGTGTAGATATTTCCTTGTTTATACAGATAGCGGTGTAGATATTTCCATGTTTATACAGACCACGGTGTAGATATTTCCATGTTTATACAGATAGCGGTGCAGATATTTTCATGTTTGTACAGATGGCGTTGTTGATATTTCCATCTATACACTGATGACCGTGTAGATATTTCCATGTTTATACAGATGGCGGCGCAGATATTTCTATGGATATGTAGATGGCGGTGTAGATATTTCCATGTATATACAGATAGCGGTGTAGTTATTTCCATGTTTATATAGAGAGCGGTGTAGATATTTCCATGTATGTACACATGGCTGTGTTGATATTTCCATGTTTATACAGATGGCGGTGTAGATATTTCCATGTTTATACAGATAACTTTGTAAGTATTTCCATGTTTATACAGATGGCGGTGTAGATATTTCGATGTTTATAGAGATAGCAGTGGCGCTATTTCCATGTTTATAGAGATAGCGGTGTAGATATTTCCACGTTTATACTGATCGCGGTGTAGTTATTTCCATGTTTATAGAGATAGCGGTGTGGATATTTCCATGTTTATACAGATAGGGGTGTAGATATTTCCATGTTTATAGAGATGGCGTTGTAGATATTTCCATGTTTATACAGATCACGGTGTAGATATTTCCTTGTTTATGCAAATAGCGGCGTAGTTATTTCCATGTTTATACAAATAGCCGTGTAAACATTTCCTTGTTTATACAAATAGCAGTGTAGATATTTCCATCTTTATACAAATCACGTTGTAGATATTTCCTTGTTTATACAAATAGCGGTGTAGTTATTTCCATGTTTATACAGATAGCGGTGTATATATTTCCATGTATATACAGATGGCTGTGTAGATATTTCCATGTTTATACAGATGGCTGTGTAGATATTTCCATGTTTATACAGATGACTTGTAGGTATTTCCATGTTTATTCAGATGGCGGTGTAGATATTTCCATGTTTATAGAGATAGCTGTGTAGATTTTTCCATGTTTCTACAGATAGTGGTGTAGATATTTACATGTTTATACAAATCACGGTGTAGATATTTCCTTGTTTATACAAATAGAAGTGTAGATATTTCCATGTTTATACAGATCACGGTGTAGATATTTCCTTGTTTATAGAAATAGCGGTGTAGTTATTTCCATGTTTATACAGATAGTGGTGTAGATATTTCCATGTATATACAGATGGCTGTGTAGATATTTCTATGTTTATACAGATGGCTGTGTAGATATTTCCATGTTAATACAGATGACTTTTAGGTATTTCCATGTTTTTACAGATGGCGGTGTAGATATTTCCATGTTTATAGAGATAGCTGTGTAGATATTTCCATGTTTCTACAGATAGCGGTGGAGTTATTTCCATGTTTATACAGATCGCGGTGTAGATATTTCCATGTTTATGCAGATCGCGGTGTAGATATTTCCATGTTTCTACAGATAGCGGTGTAGATATTTCCATGTTTATGCAGATCGCAGTGTAGATATTTCCATACTTATGCAGATCGCGATGTAGATATTTCCATCTTTATACAGATAGCGGTGTAGATATTTCCATGTTTTTACAGATATTGGTGTAGGTATTTCCATGTTTACACTGATTGCAGTGTAGATATTTCCATCTTTCTACAGATGGCATTGTAGATATTTCCATGTTTATACAGATGGCGGTGTAGATATTTCCATGTTTATATAGATGGTGGTGTAGATATTACCATGTTTATACAGATAGCGGTGTAGATATTTCCAGGTTTTTACAGAGAGCGGTGTAGATATTTCCATGTTTATACAGATGGCGGTGTAGATATTTCCATGTTTATAGAGATGGCGGTGTAGATATTTCCATGTTTGTACAGATATCGGTGTAAATATTTCCATGTTTATACAGATCACGGTGTAGATATTTCCATGTTTATAGAGATAGCGGTGTATATATTTCCATGTTTATACAGATAGCGGTGTAGATATTTCCATGTTTATACAGACCACGGTGTAGATATTTCCATGTTTATACAGATCGCGGTGCAGGTATTTCCGTGTTTGTACAGATGGCGGTGTTGATACTTCCATCTATACACAGATGACCGTGTATATATTTCCATGTTTATACAGATGGCGGCGCAGATATTTCTATGAATATGTAGATGGTGGTGTAGATATTTCCATGTATATTCAGATAGCGGTGTAGTTATTTCCATGTTTATATAGAGAGGGGTGTAAATATTTCCATGTATGTACACATGGCTGTGTAGGTATTTCCATGTTTATACAGATGGCGGTATAGATATTTCCATGTTTATACAGATAACTTTGTAAGTATTTCGATGTTTATACAGATGGCGGTGTAGATATTTCGATGTTTATAGAGATAGCAGTGGAGATATTTCCATGTTTATAGAGATAGCGGTGTAGATATTTCTACGTTTATACTGATCGCGGTGTAGTTATTTCCATGTTTATAGAGGTAGCGGTGTGGATATTTCCATGTTTATACAGATAGGGGTGTACATGTTTCCATGTTTATAGTGATGGCGTTGTAGATATTTCCATGTTTATACAGATCACGGTGTAGATATTTCCTTGTTTATGCAAATAGCGGTGTAGTTATTTCCATGTTTATACAGATAGCGGTGTAGATATTTCATTGTTTATACAAATAGCAGTGTAGGTATTTCCATGTTTATACAGATCACGGTGTGGATATTTCCATGTTCATAAACATAGCGGTGTAGTTATTTCCATGTTTATACAGATAGCGGTGTATATATTTCCATGTATATACAGATGGCTGTGTAGATATTTCCATGTTTATACAGATGGCTGTGTAGATATTTCCATGTTTATACAGATGAATTGTAGGTATTTCCATGTTCATACAGATGGCGGTGTAGATATTTCCATGTTTATAGAGATAGCTTTGTAGATATTTCCATGTTTCTACAGATAGCGGTGTAGTTATTTCCATGTTTATACAGATCGCGGTGTATATATTTCCATGTTTATGCTGATCGCGGTGTAGATATTTCCATGTTTCTACAGATAGCGGTGTAGATATTACCATGTTTATGCAGATCGCAGTGTAGATATTTCCATGCTTATGCAGATCGCGGTGTAGATATTTCCATCTTTATACAGATATCGGTGTAGATATTTCCATGTTTTTACAGATATTGGTGTAGGTATTTCCATGTTTACACAGATTGCAGTGTAGATATTTCCATCTTTCTACAGATGGCATTGTAGATATTTCCATGTTTATACAGATCACGGTGTAGATATTTCCATGTTTATAGAGATATCGGTGTATATATTTCCATGTTTATACAGATAGCGGTGCAGGTATTTCCATGTTTATACAGACCACGGTGTAGATATTTCCATGTTTATACAGATAGCGGTGCAGATATTTCCATGTTTGTACAGATGGCGGTTTTGATACTTCCATCTATACACAGATGACCGTGTAGATATTTCCATGTTTATACAGATGGCGGCGCAGATATTTCTATGGATATGTAGATGGCAGTGTAGATATTTCCATGTATATACAGATAGCGGTGTAGTTATTTCCATGTTTATATAGAGAGCGGTGTAGATATTTCCATGTATGTACACATGGCTGTGTAGTTATTTCCATGTTTATACAGATGGCGGTGTAGATATTTCCATGTTTATACAGATAACTTTGTAAGTATTTCCATGTTTATACAGATGGCGGTGTAGATATTTCGATGTTTATAGAGATAGCAGTGGAGATATTTCCATGTTTATAGAGATAGCGGTGTAGATATTTCCACGTTTATACTGATCGCGGTGTAGTTATTTCCATGTTTATAGAGATAGCGGTGTGGATATTTCCATGTTTATACAGATAGGGGTGTAGATATTTCCATGTTTATAGAGATGGAGTTGAAGATATTTCCATGTTTATACAGATCACGGTGTAGATATTTCCTTGTTTATGCAAATAGCGGTGTAGTTATTTCCATGTTTATACAAATAGCCGTGTAGATATTTCCTTGTTTATACAAATAGCAGTGTAGATATTTCCATGTTTATACAAATCACGTTGTAGATATTTCCTTGTTTATACAAATAGCGGTGTAGTTATTTCCATGTTTATACAGATAGCGGTGTATATATTTCCATGTATATACAGATGGCTGTGTAGATATTTCCATGTTTATACAGATGGCAGTGTAGATATTTCCATGTTTATACAGATGACTTGTAGGTATTTCCATGTTTATACAGATGGCGGTGTAGATATTTCCATGTTTATAGAGATAGCTGTGTAGATTTTTCCACGTTTCTACAGATAGCGGTATAGATATTTACATGTTTATACAGATCACGGTGTAGATATTTCCTTGTTTATACAAATAGAAGTGTAGATATTTCCATGTTTATACAGATCACGGTGTAGATATTTCCTTGTTTATACAAATAGCGGTGTAGTTATTTCCATGTTTATACAGATAGTGGTGTAGATATTTCCATGAATATACAGATGGCTGTGAAGATATTTCCATGTATATACAGATGGCTGTGTAGATGTTTCCATGTTTATACAGATGACTTGTAGGTATTTCCATGTTTTTACAGATGGCGGTGTAGATATTTCCATGTTTATAGAGATAGCTGTGTAGATATTTCCATGTTTCTACAGATAGCGGTGTAGTTATTTCCATGTTTATACAGATCGCGGTGTAGATATTTCCATGTTTATGCAGATCGCGGTGTAGATATTTCCATGTTTCTACAGATAGCGGTGTAGATATTTCCATGTTTATGCAGATCGCAGTGTAGATATTTCCATGCTTATGCAGATCGCGGTGTAGATATTTCCATCTTTATACAGATAGCGGTGTAGATATTTCCATGTTTTTACAGATATTGGTGTAGGTATTTCCATGTTTACACTGATTGCAGTGAAGATATTTCCATCTTTCTACAGATGGCATTGTAGATATTTCCATGTTTATACAGATGGCGGTGTAGATATTTCCATGTTTATAGAGATGGCGGTGTAGATATTTCCATGTTTGTACAGATATCGGTGTAAATATTTCCATGTTTATACAGATCACGGTGTAGATATTTCCATGTTTATAGAGATAGCGGTGTATATATTTCCATGTTTATACAGATAGCGGTGTAGATATTTCCATGTTTATACAGACCACGGTGTAGATATTTCCATGTTTATACAGATCGCGGTGCAGGTATTTCCATGTTTGTACAGATGGCGGTGTTGATACTTCCATCTATACACAGATGACCGTGTAGATATTTCTATGTTTATACAGATGGCGGCGCAGATATTTCTATGGATATGTAGATGGTGGTGTAGATATTTCCATGTATATTCAGATAGCGGTGTAGTTATTTCCGTGTTTATATAGAGAGCGGAGTAAATATTTCCATGTATGTACACATGGCTGTGTAGGTATTTCCATGTTTATACAGATGGCGGTATAGATATTTCCATGTTTATACAGATAACTTTGTAAGTATTTCGATGTTTATACAGATGGCGGTGTAGATATTTCGATGTTTATAGAGATAGCAGTGGAGACATTTCCATGTTTATAGAGATAGCGGTGTAGATATTTCTACGTTTATACTGATCGCGGTGTAGTTATTTCCATCTTTATAGAGATAGCGGTGTGGATATTTCCATGTTTATACAGATAGGGGTGTAGATATTTCCATGTTTATAGTGATGGCGTTGTAGATATTTCCATGTTTATAAAGATCACGGTGTAGATATTTCCTTGTTTATGCAAATAGCGGTGTAGTTATTTCCATGTTTATACAGATGGCGGTGTAGATATTTCCATGTATATACAGATGGCTGTGTAGATATTTCCATGTTTATACTGATGGCTTTGTAGATACTTCCATGTTTATACAGATGACTTGTAGGTATTTCCATGTTTGTAGAGATGGCGGTTTAGATATTTCCATGTTTATAGAGATAGCTGTGTAGATATTTCCATGTTTCTACAGATAGCGGTGTGGATATTTCCATGTTTATACAGATCGCAGTGTAGATATTTCCATGTTTATGCAGATCGCGGTGTAGATATTTCCATGTTTCTACAGATCGCGGTGTAGATATTTCCATGTTTATGCAGATCGCAGTGTAGATATTTCCATGTTTATACAGATAGCGGTGTAGATATTTCCATGTTTTTACAGATAGTGGTGTAGATATTTCCATGTTTACACAGATTGCGGTGTAGATATTTCCATCTTTCTACAGATGGCATTGTAGATATTTCCATGTTGATACAGATGGCAGTGTAGATATTTCCATGTTTATATAGATGGTGGTGTAGATATTACCATGTTTATACAGATAGCGGTGTAGATATTTCCAGGTTTATACAGATAGCGGTGTAGATATTTCCATGTTTATACAGATGGCGGTGTAGATATTTCCATGTTTATAGAGATGGCGGTGTAGATATTTCCATGTTTATACAGATATCGGTGTAAATATTTCCATGTTTATACAGAATACGGTGTAGTTATTTCCATGTTTATGGAGATAGCGGTGTATATATTTCCATGTTTATACAGATAGCGGTGTAGATATTTCCATTTGTATACAGACCACGGTGTAGATATTTCCATGTTTATACAGATAGCGTTGCAGATATTTCCATGTTGGTACAGATGGCGGTGTTGATATTTCCATCTATACACATATGACCGTGTAGATATTTCCATGTTTATACAGATGGCAGCGCAGATGTTTCTATGGATATGTAGATGGCGGTGTAGATATTTCCATGTATATACAGATAGCGGTGTAGTTATTTCCATGTTTATATAGAGAGGGGTGAAGATATTTCCATGTATGTACACATGGCTGTGTAGGTATTTACATGTTTATATAGATGGCGGTGTAGATATTTCCATGTTTATACAGATAACTTTGTAAGTATTTCCATGTTTATATAGATGGCGGTGTAGATATTTCGATGTTTATAGAGATAGCAGTGGAGATATTTCCATGTTTATAGAGATAGCGGTGTAGATATTTCCACGTTTATACTGATTGCGGTGTAGTTATTTCCATGTTTATAGAGATAGCGGTGTGGATATTTCCATGTTTATACAGATAGGGGTTTAGATACTTCCATGTTTATAGAGATGGCGTTGTAGATATTTCCATGTTTATATAGATCACGGTGTAGATATTTCCTTGTTTATGCAAATAGCGGTGTAGTTATTTCCATGTTTATAGAGATAGCGGTGTAGATATTTCCTTGTTTATACAAATAGCGGTGTAGATATTTCCATGTTTATACAGATCACGGTGTAGATATTTCCTTGTTTATACAAATAGCGGTGTAGTTATTTCCATGTTTATACTGATAGCGGTGTAGATATTTCCATGTATATACAGATGGCTGTGTAGATATTTCCATGTTTATACAGATGGCTGTGTAGATATTTCCATGTTTATACAGATGACTTGTAGGTATTTCCATGTTTATACAGATGGCGGTGTAGATATTTCCATGTTTATAGAGATAGCTGTATAGATATGTCCATGTTTCTACAAATAGCGGTGTAGATATTTCCATGTTTATGCAGATCGCGGTGTAGATATTTCCTTGTTTATACAGATAGCGGTGTAGATATTTTCATGTTTTTACAGATATTGGTGTAGATATTTCCATGTTAACACAGATTGCGGTGTAGATATTTCCATGTTTCTACAGATGGCATTGTAGATATTTCCATGTTTATACAGATGGCGGTGTATATATTTCCATGTTTATATAGATGGTGGTGTAGATATTACCATGTTTATACAGATAGCGGTGTAGTTATTTCCAGGTTTATACAGATAGCGGTGTAGATATTTCCATGTTTATACAGATGGCGGTGTAGATATTTCCATGTTTATAGAGATGGCGGTGTAGATATTTCCATGTTTATACAGATATCGTTGTAAATATTTCCATGTTCATACAGATCAGGGTGTAGATATTTCCATGTATATACAGATGGCTGTGTAGATATTTCCATGTTTATACAGATGGGTGTGTAGATATTTCCATGTTTATACTGATGGCTTTGTAGATATTTCCATGTTTATACAGATGACTTGTAGGTATTTCCATGTTTATAGAGATGGCGGTTTAGATATTTCCATATGTATAGAGATAGCTGTGTAGATATTTCCATTTTTCTACAGATAGCGGTGTAGATATTTCCATGTTTATACAGATCGCGGTGTAGATATTTCCATGTTTATGCAGATCGCGGTGTAGATATTTCCATGTTTGTACAGATCGCGGTGTAGATATTTCCATGTTTATGCAGATCGCGGTGTAGATATTTCCATGTTTATGCAGATAGCGGTGTAGATATTTCCATGTTTTTACAGATAGTGGTGTAGATATTTCCATGTTTACACAGATTGCGGTGTAGATATTTCCATCTTTCTACAGATGGCATTGTAGATATTTCCATGTTGATACAGATGGCAGTGTAGATATTTCCATGTTTATATAGATGTTGGTGTAGATATTACCATGTTTATACAGATAGCGGTGTAGATATTTCCTGGTTTATATAGATGGTGGTGTAGATATTACCATGTTTATACAGATAGCGGTGTAGATTTTCCAGGTTTATACAGATAGTGGTGTAGATATTTCCATGTTTATACAGATGGCGGTGTAGATATTTCCATGTTTATAGAGATAGCTGTGTAGATATTTCCATGTTTCTACAGATAGCGGTGTAGATATTTCCATGTTTATACAGATAGCGGTGTAGATATTTCCATGTTTATGCAGATCGCGGTGTAGATATTTCCATGTTTCTACAGATAGCGGTGTAGATATTTCCATGTTTATAATGATCGTGGTGTAGATATTTCCATGTTTATAAAGATAGCTGTGTAGATATTTCCATGTTTTTATAGATATTGGTGTAGATATTTCCATGTTTACACAGATTGCGGTGTAGATATTTCCATCTTTCTACAGATGGCATTGTAGATATTTCCATGTTTATACAGATGGCGGTGTAGATATTTCCATGTTTATATAGATGGTGGTGTAGATATTACCATGTTTAGACAGATAGCGGTGTAGATATTTCCAGGTTTATACAGATAGCGGTGTAGATATTTCCATGTTTATACAGATGGCGGTGTAGATATTTCCATGTTTCTACAGATAGCGGTGTAGATATTTCCATGTTTATACAGATATCGGTGTAAATATTTCCATGTTCATACAGAACCCGGTGTAGATATTTCCATGTTTATAGAGGTAGCGGTGTATATATTTCCATGTTTATACAGATAGCGGTGTAGATATTTCCATGTTTATACAGACCACGGTGTAGATATTTCCATGTTTATACAGATAGCGGTGCAGATATTTCCATGTTTGTACAGATGGCGGTGTTGATATTTCCATCTATACAAATATGACCGTGTAGATATTTCCATGTTTATACAGATGGCGGCGCAGATGTTTCTAGGGATATGTAGATGGCGGTGTAGATATTTCCATGTTTATACAGATAACTTTGTAAGTATTTCCATGTTTATATAGATGGCGGTGTAGATATTTCGATGTTTATAGAGATAGCAGTGGAGATATTTCCATGTTTATAGAGATAGCGGTGTGGATATTTCCACGTTTATACTGATCGCGGTGTAGTTATTTCCATGTTTATAGAGATAGCGGTGTGGATATTTCCATGTTTATACAGATAGGGGTTTAGATACTTCCATGTTTATAGAGATGGCGTTGTAGATATTTCCATGTTTATACAGATCACGGTGTAGATATTTCCTTGTTTATGAAAATAGCGGTGTAGTTATTTCCATGTTAATACAGATAGCTGTGTAGATATTTCCTTGTTTATACAAATAGCGTAGATATTTCCATGTTTATACAGATCACGGTGTAGATATTTCCTTGTTTATACAAATAGCGGTGTAGTTATTTCCATGTTTATACAGATAGCGGTGTAGATATTTCCATGTATATACAGATGGCTGTGTAGATATTTCCATGTTATACAGATGGCTGTGTAGATATTTCCATGTTTATACAGATGGCTGTGTAGATATTTCCATGTTTATACAGATGACTTGTAGGTATTTCCATCTTTATACAGATGGCGGTGTAGATATTTCCATGTTTATAGAGATAGCTGTGTAGATATTTCCATGTTTCTACAGATAGCGGTGTAGATATTTCCATGTTTTTACTGATATTGGTGTAGATATTTCCATGTTTATACAGATTGCGGTGTAGATATTTCCATGTTTTTACAGATATTGGTGTAGATATTTCCATGTTTACACAGATTGTGTTGTAGATATTTCCATCTTTCTACAGATGGTATTGTTGATATTTCCATGTGTATACAGATGGCGGTGTAGATATTTCCATGTTTATATAGACGGTGGTGTAGATATTACCATGTTTATACTGATAGCGGTATAGATATTTCCAGGTTTATACAGATAGAGGTGTAGATATTTCCATGTTTATACAGATGGTGGTGTAGATATTTCCATGTTTATAGAGATGGTGGTGTAGATATTTCCATGTTCATACAGATATCGTTGTAAATATTTCCATGTTTATACTGATCACGGTGTAGATATTTCCATGTTTATAGAGATAGCGGTGTATATATTTACATGTTTATACAGATAGCGGTGTAGATGTTTCCATGTTTATACAGACCACGGTGTAGGTATTTCCATGTTTATACAGATAGCGGTGCAGATATTTCCATGTTTGTACAGATGCTGGTGTTGATATTTCCATCTATACACAGATGACCATGTAGATATTTCCATGTTTATACAGATGGCGGCGCAGATATTTCTATGAATATGTAGATGGCGGTGTGGATATTTCCATGTATATACAGATAGCGGTGTAGTTATTTCCATGTTTATACAGATGGCGGGGTAGATATTTCCGTGTATATACAGATGGCTGTGTAGATATTTCCATGTTTATACTGATGGCTTTGAAGATATTTCCATGTTTATACTGATGGCTTTGTAGATATTTCCATGTTTATACAGATGACTTGTAGGTATTTCCATGTTTATAGAGATGGCGGTTTAGATATTTCCATGTTTATAGAGATAGCTGTGTAGATATTTCCATGTTTATACAGATCGCGTTGTAGATATTTCCATGTTTATACAGATAGCGGTGTAGAAATTCCATGTTTGTAGAGATCGTGGTGAAGATATTTCCATGTTTATACAGATCGCGGTGTAGATATTTCCATGTTTATACAGATCACGGTGTAGATATTTCCTTGTTTATACAAATAGCGGTGTAGTTATTTCCATGTTTATACAGATGGCTGTGTAGGTATTTCCATGTTTATACACATGACTTTGTAGGTATTTCCATTTTTATATAGATGGCGTTGTAGATATTTCCATGTTTATAGAGATAGCTATGTAGATATTTCCATGTTTATACAGATGGCGGTGTAGATATTTTCATATTTATTCAGATTGCGGTGGAGATATGTCAATGTTTATACAGATAGCAATGGATATATTTCCACGTTAATACACATAGCAGTGTAGATATTTCCATGTTTATACAGATCACGGTGTAGATATTTCCATGTTTATACAGATCATGTTGTAGATATTTCCATGTTTATACAGATCGCGGTGTTGATATTACCATGTTTATAAGGATAGAGGTGCAAATATTTCCACATTTATTCAGATAGCGGTTTAGTTATTAGCATGTTTATACAGATAGCGGTGTAGATATTTCCATGTATAAACAGATGTCTGTGTATATATTTCCATGTTTAAACAGATGGCGGTGTAGATATTTCCTTGTTTATACAAATAGCAGTGTAGCTATTTCCATCTTTATACAGATCACGGTGTAGATATTTCCTTGTTTATAAAAACAGCGGTGTAGTTATTTCCATGTTTATACAGATATCGGTGTAGATATTTCCTTGTTTATACAAATAGCGGTGTAGATATTTCCATGTTTATACAGATCACGGTGTAGCTATTTCCTGGTTTATACAAATAGCGGTGTAGTTATTTCCATGTTTATACAGATAGCGGTGTAGATATTTCCATGTATATACAGACGGCTGTGTAGATATTTCCATGTTTATACAGAAGGCTGTGTAGATATTTCCATGTTTATACAGATGACTTTGTAGGTATTTCCATGTTTATACAGATGGCCGTGTAGATATTTCCATGTTTATACAGATAACTTTGTAGTTATTTCCATTTTTATACAGATGGCGGTGAACATATTTCCATGTTTATAGAGATAGCTGTGTAGATATTTCCATGTTTATACAGATAGCAGTGTAGATATATCCATGTTTATACAGATCGCGGTATAGATATTTCCATGTTTATACAGATCGCGGTGTAGATATTTCCATGTTTATACAGATAGCGGTGTAGATATTTCCATGTTTTTGCAGATATTGGTGTAGATATTTCCATGTTTACACAGATTGCGGTGTAGATATTTCCATCTTTCTACAGATGGCATTGTAGATATTTCCATGTTTATACAGATGGCGGTGTAGATATTTCCACGTTTATATAGATGGTGGTGTAGATATTACCATGTTTATACAGATAGTGGTGTAGATATTTCCATGTTTATACAGATCGTGGTGAAGATATTTCCATGTTTATACAGATCGCGGTGTACATATTTCCATCTTTATACAGATAGCGGTGTAGATATTTCCATGTTTATACAGATCGTGGTGAAGGTATTTCCATGTTTATAGAGATAGCGGTGAAGATATTTCCATGTTTTTACAGATATTGGTGTAGATATTTCCATGTTTACACAGATTGCGGTGTAGATATTTCCATCTTTCTACAGACGACATTGTAGATATTTCCATGTTTATACAGATGGCGGTGAAGATATTTCCATGTTTATATAGATGGTGGTGTAGATATTACAATCTTTCTACAGGTAGCGGTGTAGATATTTCCATATTTATACAGATCGCGGTGTAGTTATTTCCATGTTTATACAGATAGCGGTGTAGATATTTCCATGTTTATACAGATCGTGGTGAAGATATTTCCATGTTTATACAGATCGCAGTGTAGATATTTCCTTGTTTATACAAATAGCGGTGTAGATATTTCCATGTTTATACAGATAGCGGTGTAAATATTTCCATGTATATACAGATGGCTGTGTAGATATTTCCATGTTTATACAGATGGCTGTGTAGATATTTCCATGTTTATACAGATGACTTTGTAGGTATTTCCATTTTTATACAGATGGCGGTGTAGATATTTCCATGTTTATAGACATAGCTGTGTATATATTTCCATGTTTATACAGATAGCGGTGTAGATATATCCATGTTTATACAGATCGCGGTGTAGATATTTCCATGTTTATACAGATAGCGGTGTAGATATTTCCATGTTTTTACAGATATTGGAGTAGATATTTCCATGTTTACACAGATTGCAGTGTAGGTATTTCCATCTTTCTACAGATGGCATTGTAGATATTTCGATGATTATACAGATGGCGGTGTAGATATTTCCATGTTATATAGATGGTGGTGTAGATATTACCATGTTTATACAGATAGCGGTGTAGATATTTCCATGTTTATACAGATAGCGGTTTAGTTATTTCCATTTTTATACAGATGGCAGTGTAGATATTTCCATGTTTATAGAGATGTCGGTGTAGATATTTCCATGTTCATTGAGATAGCTGTGTAGATATACCCATGTTCATAGAGATAGCAGTGAGGATAATTCCATGTTTATACAGATAGCAGTGTAGATATTTCCATTTTTATAGAGATAGCGGTTTTAATAATTTATATTTATACAGATAGAGGTGTAGATATTTCCATGTTTATACAGATTGCGGTGTAGATATTTCCATGTTTATACAGATCGTGGTGAAGATATTTCCATGTTTATACAGATCGCGGTGTAGATATTTCCATGTTTATACAGATCGCAGTGTAGATACTTCCATGTTTATACAGATAGCGGTGTGTATATTTCCATGTTTATACAGATAGCGGTGTAGATATTTCCACGTTTATACAGATGGCAGTGTAGATATTTCCATGTTTATAGAGATGGCGGTGTAGATATTTCCACGTTCATTGAGATAGCGGTGTAGATATATCCATGTTCATAGAGATAGCAGTGAGGATATTTCCATGTCTATACGGATAGCAGTGTAGATATTTCCATTTTTATAAAGATAGCGGTTTTGATATTTCATATTTATACAGATAGAGGTGTAGTTATTTCCATGTTTATATAGATAGCGGTGTAGATATTTCCATATTTCTACAGATGACTGTGTAGATATTTCCATGTTTGTACAGATGGCAGTGTAGATATTTCCATGTTTATAGAGATAGCGGTGTAGATATTTTCATGTTTATTCAGATTGCGGTGGAGATATGTCAATGTTTATACAGATAGCAATGGATATATTTCCACGTTAATACACATAGAAGTGTAGATATTTCCATGTTTATACAGATCACGGTGTAGATATTTCCATGTTTATACAGATCATGTTGTAGATATTTCCATGTTTATACAGATCGCGGTGTTGATATTACCATGTTTATAAGGATAGAGGTGCAAATATTTCCACACTTATGCAGATAGCGGTTTAGTTATTAGCATGTTTATACAGATAGCGGTGTAGATATTTCCATGTATAAACAGATGTCTGTGTATATATTTCCATGTTTAAACAGATGGCGGTGTAGATATTTCCTTGTTTATACAAATAGCGGTGTAGTTATTTCCATGTTTATACAGATCACGGTGTAGATATTTCCTTGTTTATACAAATAGCGGTGTAGTTATTTCCATGTTTATACAGATAGCGGTGTAGATATTTTCTTGTTTATACAAATAGCGGTGTAGATATTACCATGTTTATAGAGATCACGGTGTAGATATTTCCTTGTTTATACAAATAGCGGTGTAGTTATTTCCATGTTTATACAGATAGCGGTGTAGATATTTCCATGTATATACAGATGGCTGTGTAGATATTTCCATGTTTATACAGATGGCTGCGTAGATATTTCCATGTTTATACAGATGACTTTGTAGGTGTTTCCATGTTTATACAGATGGCTGTGTAGATATTTCCATGTTTATACAGATGACTTTGTAGGTATTTCCATTTTTATACAGATGGCGGTGAACATATTTCCAGGTTTATAGAGATAGCTGTGTTGATATTTCCATGTTTATACAGATAGCATTGTTGATATATCCATGTTTATACAGATCACGGTGTAGATATTTCCATGTTTATACAGATCGCGGTGTAGATATTTCCATGTTTATACAGATAGCGGTGTAGATATTTCCATGTTTTTACAGATATTGGTGTAGATATTTCCATGTTTACACAGATTGCGGTGTAGATATTTCCATCTTTCTACAGATGGCATTGTAGATATTTCCATGTTTATACAGATGGCGGTGTAGATATTTCCATGTTTATATAGATGGTGGTGTAGATATTACCATGTTTATAGAGATAGCGGTGTAGATATTTCCATGTTTATGCAGATCGTGGTGAAGCTATTTCAATGTTTATACAGATCGCGGTGTAGATATTTCCATGTTTATACAGATAGCGGTGTAGATATTTCCATGTTTATACAGATCGTGGTGAAGATATTACCATGTTTATACAGATAGCGGTGTAGATATTTCCATGTTTATACAGATCGTGGTGAAGATATTTCCATGTTTATACAGATCACGGTGAAGATATTTCCATGTTTATACAGATCGCCGTGTAGATATTTCCATGTTTATACAGACAGCGGTGTAGATATTTCCATGTATATACAGATAGCGGTTTAGATGTTTCCATGTTTATACAGATGGCAGTGTAGATATTTCCATGTTTATAGAGATGGCTGTGTAGATATTTCCATGTTAATTTAGATAGCGGTGTAGATATATCCATGTTCATAGAGATAGGAGTGAGGATATTTCCATGTTCATACAGATAGCAGTGTAGATATTTCCATGATTATACAGATTGCGGTTTTGATATTTTATATTTAAACAGATAGAGGTGTAGATATTTCCATGATTATACAGATTGTGGTGTAGATATTTCCATGTTTATACAGATAGCGGTGTAGATATTTCCACGTTTATACACATGGCCATGTAGATATTTCCATCTTTCTACAAATGGCAGTGTAGATATTTCCATGTTTATAGAGATGGCGGTTTAGATATTTCCATGTGTATATAGATGGCAATGTAGATATTTTCTTGTTTATGTAGATGGCGTTGTAGTTATCTCCATTTTTGAAGAGATGGCGGCGTATATACTTCCATGTTGATGGAGACAGCGGTGTAGATATTTCCATGTTTTTAGAGATAGCGGTGTAGTTATTTCCATGTTTATAGAGATAGCTGTGTAGATATTTCCATATTTCTACAGATGACTGTGTAGATATTTCCATGTTTATACAGATGGCAGTGGTGATATTTCCATGTTTATAGAGATAGCGGTGTAGATATTTTCATGTTTATTCAGATTGCGGTAGAGATATGTCAATGTTTATACAGAGAGCAATGGAAATAGTTCCACGTTAATACACATAGCCGTGTAGATATTTCCATGTTTATTCAGATTGCGGTGTAGATATTTCCCTGTTTATACAGATCATGTTGTAGATATTTCCATGTTTATACAGATCGCGGTGTTGATATTACCATGTTTATAGGGATAGCGGTGCAAATATTCCACATTTATGCAGATAGCGGTTTAGTTATTAGCATGCTTATACAGATAGCGGTGTAGATATTCCCATGAATAAACAGATGTCTGTGTATATATTTCCATGTTTAAACAGATGGAGGTGTAGATATTTCCTTGTTTATACAAATAGCGGTGTAGTTATTTCCATGTTTATACAGATAGCGGTGTAGATATTTCCTTGTTTATACAAATAGCGGTGTAGATATTTCCATGATTATACAGATCACGGTGTAGATATTTCCTTGTTTATACAAATAGCAGTGTAGTTATTTCCATGTTTATACAGATAGCCGTGTGGATATTTCCATGTATATACAGATGGCTGTGTGGATATTTCCATGTTTATACAGATGGCTGTGTAGATATTTCCAGGTTTATACAGATGACTTTGTAGGTACTTCCATTTTTCTACAGATGGCGGTGTAGATATTTCCATGTTTATAGAGATAGCTGTGTAGATATTTCCATGTTTATACAGATATCGGTGTAGATATATCCATGTTTATACAGATCGCGGTGTAGATATTTCTATGTTTTTACATATCGCGGTGTAGATATTTCCATGTTTATACAGATAGCGGTGTAAATATTTCGATATTTTTACATATATTGTTGCAGATATTTCCATGTTTACACAGATTGCGGTGTAGATATTTCCATCTTTCTACAGATGGCATTGTAGATATTTCCATGATTATACAGATGGCGGTGTAGATATTTCCAGGTTTATACAGATGGTGGTGTAGGTATTACCATGTTTATACAGATAGCGGTGTAGATATTTTCATGTTTATACAGATCGAGGTGTAGATATTTCCGTGTTTATACAGATCGCGGTGAAGATATTTCCATGTTTATACAGATCGCGGTGTAGATATTTCCAAGTTTATACAGATCGCAGTGTAGATATTTCCATGTTTACACAGATAGCGGTGTAGATATTTCCATGTTTATAGAGATAGCGGTGTAGATACTTCCATGTTTATACAGATGGCAGTGTAGATATTTCCATGTTTATAGAGATGGCGGTGTAGATATTTCCATGTTCATTGAGATAGCTGTGTAGATATATCCATGTTCATAGAGATAGCAGTGAGGATATTTCCATGTTTATACAGATGGCAGTGTAGATATTTCCATTTTTATAGAGATAGCGGTTTTCATATTTCATATTTATACAGATAGAGGTGTAGATATTTCCATGTTTATACAGATCGCGGTGTAGATATTTCCATGTTTATACAGATCGCAGTGTAGCTATTTCCATGTTTATACAGATCGCGGTGTAGATATTTCCATGTTTATACAGATAGCGGTGTAGATATTTCCATGTTTATATAGATCGTGGTGAAGATATTTCCATGTTTATACAGATTGCGGTGTTAATATTACCATGTTTATAGGGATAGCGGTGCAAATATTTCCACATTTATGCAGATAGTGGTTTAGTTATTAGCATGTTTATACAGATAGCAGTGTAGATATTTCCATGTATAAACAGATGTCTGTGTATATATTTCCAGGTTTAAACAGATGGCGGTGTAGATATTTCCTTGTTTATACAAATAGCGGTGTAGTTATTTCCATGTTTATACAGATCACGGTGTAGATATTTCCTTGTTTATACAAATAGTGGTGTAGTTATTTCCATGTTTATTCAGATAGCGGTGTAGATATTTCCTTGTTTATACAAATAGCTGTGTAGTTATTTCCATGTTTATATGGATAGTGGTGTAGATATTTCCATGTATATACAGATGGCTGTGTAGATATTTCCATGTTTATACGCATGGCTGTGTAGATATTTCCATGTTTATACTGATGACTTTTAGGTATTTCTATGTTTATGCAGATGGTGGTGTAGATATTTCCATGTTTATAGAGATAGCTGTGTAGATATTTCCACGATTCTACAGATAGCGGTGTAGATATTTCCATGTTTATACAGATCGCGGTGAAGATATTTCCATGTTTATGCAGATCGCGGTGTAGATATTTCCATGTTTCTACAGATAGCGGTGTAGATATTTCCATGTTTATACAGATCGCGGTGTAGATATTTCCTTGTTTATGCACATCGCGGTGTAGATATTTCCATGTTTATACAGATAGCGGTGTAGATATTTCCATGTTTTTACAGATATTGGTGTAGATATTTCCATGGTTACACAGATTGCAGTGTAGATAATTCCATCTTTCTACAGAAGGCATTGTAGATATTTCCATGTTTATACAGATGGCGGTGTAGATATTTCCATGCTTATATAGATGGTTGTGTAGATATTACCATGTTTATACAGATTGCGGTGTAGATATTTCCAGGTTTATACAGATAGCGGTGTAGATATTTCCATGTTTATGCAGATGGCGGTGTAGATATTTCCATGTTTATAGAGATGGCGGTGTAGATATATCCATGTTTATAAAGATATCGTTGTAAATATTTCCATGTTTATACAGATCACCGTGTAGATATTTCCATGTTTATTGAGATAGCAGTGTACATATTTTCATGTTTATACAGATAGCGGTGTAGATATTTCCATTTTTATACACACCACGGTGTAGATATTTCCATGTTTATACAGATAGCGGTGCAGATATTTCCATGTTTGCACAGATGGCGGTGTTGATATTTCCATCTATACACAGATGACCGTGTAGATATTTCCATGTTTATACAGATGTCGGCGCAGATATTTCTATGGATATGTAGATGGCGGCGTAGATAATTCCATGTATATACAGAGAGCGGTGTAGTTATTTCCATGTTTATGTAGAGAGCGGTGTAGGTATTTCCATGTTTATAGAGATAACTTTGTAAGTATTTCCATGTTTATACAGATGGCGGTGTAGATATTTTGATGTTTATAGAGATAGCAGTGGAGATATTTCCATGTTTATAGAGATAGCGGTGTAGATATTTCCACGTTTATACTGATCGCGGAGTAGTTATTTCCATGTTTATAGAGATAGCGGTGTGGATATGTCCATGTTTATACAGATAGGGGTGTAGATATTTCCATGTTTATACTGATGGCGGTGTAGATATTTCCTTGTTTATACAAATAGCAGTGTAGATATTTCCATGTTTATACAGATTACGGTGTAGATATTTCCATGTATATACAGATGGCTGTGTAGATATTTCCATGTTTATAAAGATAGCTGTGTAGGTATTTCCATGTTTCTACAGATGGTGGTGTAGATATTTCCATGTTTATACAGATCACGGTGTATATATTTCCATGTTTATGCAGATCGCGGTGTAGATATTTCCATGTTTCTACAGATAGCGGTGTAGATATTTCCATGTTTATACAGATCGCGGTGTAGGTATTTCCATGTTTATGCAAATCGTGGTATAGATATTTCCATGTTTATACAGATAGCGGTGTAGATATTTCCATGTTTTTACAGATATTGTAGTAGATATTTCCATGTTTACACAGATTGCGGTGTAGATATTTCCATCTTTCTACAGATGGCTTTGTAGATATTTCCATGTTTATACAGATGGCGGTGTAGATATTTCCATGTTTATGCAGATCGCGGTGTAGATATTTCCATGTTTATACAGATAGCGGTGTAGATGTATCCATGTTTTTACAGATATTGGTGTAGATATTTCCATGTTTACACAGATTGCGGTGTAGATATTTCCATCTTTCTACAGATGGCATTGTAGATATTTCCATGTTTATACAGATGGCGGTGTAGATATTTCCACGTTTATGTAGACGGTGGTGTAGATATTAACATGTTTATACAGATAGCGGTGTAGATATTTCTAGGTTTATACAGATAGCGGTGTAGACATTTCCATGTTTATACAGATGGCGTTGTAGATATTTCCATGTTTATAGAGATGGCGGTGTAGATATTTCCATGTTTATACAGATATCGTTGTAAATATTTCCATGTTTATACAGATCACGGTGTAGAAATTTCCATGTTTATAGAGATAGCGGTGTATATATTTCCATGTTTATACAGATAGCGGTGTAGATATTTCCATGTTTATACAGACCACGGTGTAGATATTTCCATGTTTATACAGATAGCGGTGCAGATATTTCCATGTTTGTACAGATGGCGGTGTTGATATTTCCATCTATACAGAGATGAGCGTGTAGATATTTCCAGGTTTATACAGATGGCGGCACAGATATTTCTATGGATATGTAGATGGCGGTGTAGATATTTCCATGTATATACAGATAGCGGTGTAGTTATTTCCATGTTTATATTGAGAGCGGTGAAGATATTTCCATATATGTACACAAGGCTGTGTAGATGTTTCCATGTTTATACAGATGGCGGTGTAGATATTTCCATGTTTATACAGATAACTTTGTAAGTATTTCCATGTTTATACAGGTGGCGGTGTAGATATTTCGATGTTTATAGAGATAGCAGTGGAGATATTTTCATGTTTATAGAGATAGCGGTGTAGATATTTCCAGATTTATACTGATCGTGGTGTAGTTATTTCCATGTTTATAGAGACAGCGGTGTGGATATTTCCATGTTTATACAGATAGGGGTGTACGTATTTCCATGTTTATAGAGATGGCGTTGTAGATATTTCCATGTTTATACAGATCACGGTGTAGATATTTCCTTGTTTATGCAAATAGCGGTGTAGTTATTTCCATGTTTATACAGATAGCGGTGCAGATATGTCCTTGTTTATACAAATAGCAGTGTAGATATTTCCATGTTTATACAGATCACGGTGAAGATATTTCCTTGTTCATACAAATAGCGGTGTAGTTATTTCCATGTTAATGCAGATAGCGGTGTAGATATTTCCATGTATATACAGATGGCTGTGTAGATATTTCCATGTTTATACAGATGGCTGTGTAGATATTTCCAAGTTTATACAGATGACTTGTAGGTATTTCCATGTTTATACAGATGGCGGTGTAGATATTTCCATGTTTATAGAGATAGCTGTGTAGATATTTCCATGTTTCTACAGATAGCGGTGTAGATATTTCCATGTTTTTACAGATAGCGGTGTAGATATTTCCATGTTTATGCACATCGCAGTGTAGATATTTCCATGTTTCTACAGATAGCGGTGTAGATATTTCCATGTTTATACAGATCGTGGTGTAGATATTTCCATGTTTATGCAGAACGCAGTGTAGATATTTCCATGTTTATACAGATAGCGGTGTAGATATTTCCATGTTTTTACAGATATTGGTGTAGGTATTTCCATGTTTACACAGATTGCGGTGTAGATATTTCCATTTTTCTACAGATGGCATTGTAGATATTTCCATGTTTATACAGATGGCGGTGAAGATATTTCCATGTTTATATAGATGGTGTTGTAGATATTACCATGTTTATACAGATAGCGGTGTAGATATTTTCAGGTTTATACAGATAGCGGTGTAGATATTTCCATGTTTATACAGATGGCGGTGTAGATATTTCCATGTTTATACAGATGGCGGTGTAGATATTTCCATGTTTATAGAGATGGCTGTGTAGATATTTCCATGTTTATACAGATATCGGTGTAAATAGTTCCATGTTTATACAGATCACGGTGTAGATATTTCCATGTTTATAGAGATCGCGGTGTAGATATTTCCATGTTTCTACAGAAAGCGGTGTAGATATTTCCATGTTTATACAGATCGCGGTGTAGATATTTCCATGTTTATGCAGATCGCGGTGTAGATATTTCCATGTTTAAACAGATAGCGGTGTAGATATTTCCATGTTTTTACAGATATTGGTGTAGATATTTCCATGTTTACACAGATTGCGGTGTAGATATTTCCATCTTTCTACAGATGGCATTGTAGATATTTCCATGTTTATACAGATGGCGGTGTAGATATTTCCATGTTTATATAGATGGTGGTGTAGATATTACCATGTTTACAGATAGCGGTGTAGATATTTCTAGGTTTATACAGATAGCGCTGTAGATATTTCCATGTTTATACAGATGGCGGGGTAGATATTTCCATGTTTATAGAGATGGCGGTGTAGATATTTCCATGTTTAAACAGATATCGGTGCAAATATTTCCATGTTTATAGAGATCACGGTGTAAATATTTCCATGTTTATAGAGATAGCGGTGAATATGTTTTCATGTTTATACAGATAGCATTGTAGATAATTCCATGTTAATACAGATGGCGGTGTAGATATTTCCATGTTTACACATATTGCAGTGTAGATATTTCCATCTTTCTACAGATGGCATTGTAGATATTTCCATGTTTATACAGATGGCGGTGAAGATATTTCCATGTTTATATAGATGGTGTTGTAGATTTTACCATGTTTATACAGATAGGGGTGTAGATATTTCCATGTTTATAGAGATGGCGTTGTAGGTATTTCCATGTTTATACACATCACGGTGTAGATATTTCCTTGTTTATGCAAATAGCGGTGTAGTTATTTCCATGTTTATACAGATAGCGGTGTAGATATGTCCTTGTTTGTACAAATAGCAATGTAGATATTTCCATGTTTATACAGATCACGGTGTAGATATTTCCTTGTTCGTACAAATAGCGGTGTTGATATTTCCATGTTAATACAGATAGCGTTGTAGATATTTCCATGTATGTACAGATGGCTGTGTAGATATTTCCATTTTTATACAGATGGCTGTGTAGATATTTCCATGTTTATACAGATAGCGGTGTAGATATTTCCATATTTATGCACATCGCAGTGTAGATATTTCCATGTTTCTACAGAAAGCGGTGTAGATATTTCCATGTTTATACAGATCGCGGTGTAGATATTTCCATGTTTATGCAGATCGCGGTGTAGATATTTCCATGTTTATACAGATAGCGGTGTAGATATTTCCATGTTTTTACAGATATTGGTGTAGATATTTCCATGTTTACACAGATTGCGGTGTAGATATTTCCATCTTTCTACAGATGGCATTGTAGAGATTTCCATGTTTACACAGATTGCAGTGTAGATATTTCCATCTTTCTACAGATGGCATTGTAGATATTTCCATGTTTATACAGATGGCGGTGAAGATATTTCCATGTTTATATAGATGGTGTTGTAGATATTACCATGTTTATACAGATAGCGGTGTAGATATTTTCAGGTTTATACTGATAGCGGTGTAGATATTTCCATGTTTATACAGATGGCGGTGTAGATATTTCCATGTTTATAGAGATGGCTGTGTAGATATTTCCATGTTTATACAGATATCGGTGTAAATAGTTCCATGTTTATACAGATCACGGTGTAGATATTTCCATGTTTATAGAGATGGCCGTGTATATATTTCCATGTTTATACAGATAGCGGTGTAGATATTTCCATGTTTATACAGACCACGGTGTAGATATTTCCATGTTTATACAGATATCGGTGCAGATATTTCCATGTTTGTACAGATGGCGGTGTTGCTATTTCCATCTATACACAGATGACCGTGTAGATATTTCCATGTTTATACAGATGGTGGCGCAGATATTTCTATGGATATGTAGATGGCGGTGTAGATATTTCCATGTATATACAGATATCGGTGTAGTTATTTCCATGTTTATAGACATAGCGGTGTAGATATTTCCATGTTTATAAACATGGCGTTGAAGGTATTTCCATGTTTATACCGATTGCGGTGTTGGTATTTCCACGTTTATACAGATAGCGATGTAGATATTTCTATGTTTATACGTCTCGCGGTGCAGATATTTATATATTTATACAGATGGCGTTGTAGATATTTCCTTATTCACACAGATATCGGTGTAGATATTTCCATGTTTATACAGATGGCGGTGTAGATATTTCCATGTTTATACAGATCGCGGTGTAGATATTTCCATGTTTATACAGATCGCGGTGTAGATATTTCCATGTTTATACAGATAGCGGTGTAGATATTTCCATGTTTATACAGATAGCGGTGTAGATATTTCCATGTTTATAGGGATAGCGGTGTAGGTATTTCCATGTTTATAGACATAGCGGTGTAGATATTACCATGTTTATATAGATGGCGTTGCAGATATTTCCATGTTGATACCGATAGCGGTGTTGGTATTTCCACGTTTATACAGATAACGATGTAGATATTTCCATGTTTATACAGCTCACGGTGCAGACATTTATATCTTTATACAGATGGCATTGCAGATATTTCCTTATTCACACAGATGGCGGTGTAGATGTTTCCATGTTTATACAGATGGCGAAGTAGTTCGTTCCATGTTTATGGAGATGGCAGTGTAGATAATTTCATGTTTATAGAGATGACGTTGTAGATATTTCCATGTTTATAGAGATAGCTGTGTAGATATTTACGTTTTTATACAGATGGCTGTGTAGATATTTCCATGTGTATACACACGGCATTGTAGATATTTCCATGTTTATACAGATGACTGTATATGTATTTCCATGTTTTTACAGATGGCAGTGCAGATATTTCCATGTTTATAGAGATAGCGGTGTAGATATTTCCATGTTTGTACAGATGGCGGTGTTGATATTTCCATCTATACACAGATGGCCGTGTAGTTATTTCCATGTTAATACAGATGGCAGCGTAGATATTTCCATGGACATGCAGAAGGCGATGTAGATATTTCCATGTTTATACAGATAGCGGTGTAGATACTTCCATGTTTACACAGATTGTGGTGTAGAAATTTCCGTGTTTATACACATGGCGGAGTAGATACTTCCATCTTTATGGAGATGGCAGTGTAGATATTTTCATGTTTATAGAGATGGCGGTGTAGATATTTGCATATTTATACAGATGTCTGTGTAGATATTTCCATGTGTATACAGATGGTAATGTTGGTATTTCCATGTTTATACAGATGGTGGTGTAGATATTTACATGTTTCTACAGATGGCGTTGTAGGTATTTCCATGTTTATACAGATACCGGTGTAGATATTTCCATGTTTATACAGACCGCAGTGTAGATATTTCCATGTTTATACAGATCGCGGTGTAGATATTTCCATGTTTATACAGATAGCGGTGTAGATAGTTCCATGTTTATACAGATAGCGGTGTAGATATTTCCATGTTTATAGGGATAGCGGTGTAGGTATTTCCATGTTTATAGACATAGCGGTGTAGGTATTTCCATGTTTGTACAGATGACTGTGTAGATATTTCCATGTTTATACAGATGGCATTGTAGATATTTCCATGTCTATAGAGATAGCAGTGTAGATATTTCCATGTTTGTACAGATGGCGGTGTAGATATTTCCATGTTTATGGAGATAGCGGTGTAGATATTTCCGTATTTATACAGATAACTGTGTAGATATTTCCATGTTTATACAGATAGCAGTGTAAATATTTCCATGTTTATATAGATCACGGTGTAGATATTTCCATGTTTATAGAGATAGCGGTGTAGATATTTCCATGTTTATAGAGATAGCGGTGTAGATATTTCCATGTTTATACAGATAGCGATATAGATATTTCCATGTTTATACAGACCGCGGTGTAAATATTTCCAAGTTTATACAGATAGCGTTGCAGATATTTCCATGTTTGTACAGATGGCTGTGTTGATATTTCCGTTTATACACAGATGACCGTGTACATATTTGCATCTTTATACAGATGGTGGTGCAGATATTTCTATGGATATGTAGATGGCGGTGTAAATATTTCCATGTTTATACAGAAAGCGGTGTAGTTATTTCCATGTTTATATAGATAGCGGTGTAGATATTTCCATATATATACACATGGCTGTGTAGATATTTCCATGTTTATACAGATAACCTTTTAAGGATTTCCATGTTTATACAGATGGCGGTGTAGATATTTTGATGTTTATAGAGATATCAGTGGAGATATTTCCATGTTTGTACAGATAGAGGTGTAGATATTTCCATGTTTATACTGATCGTGGATATTTCCATGTTTATACAGATAGAGGTGTAGATATTTCCAGGTTTATACTGATCGTGGTGTAGATATTTCCATGTATATGTAGATGGCGATGTAGATATTTCCATGTTCATAGAGATAGCGGTGTTGATTTTTCCATGTTTATAGAGATAGCGGTGTGGATATTTCCATGTTTATACAGATAGGTGTGTAGATATTTCCATGTTTATAGAGATGGCGGTGTATATATATCCATGTTTATACAGATCATGGTGTACATATTTCCATGTTTATACAGATCACGGTGTTGATATTACCATGTTTATAGGGATAGCGGTGCAAATATTTCCACATTTATACTGATAGATGTGTAGTTATTAGCATGTTTATACAGATAGCGGTGTAGATATTTCCATGTATAAACAGATGTCCGTGTATATATTTCTATGTTTAAACAGATGGCGGTGTAGATATTTCCTTGTTCATACAAATAGCGGTGTAGTTATTTCCATGTTTATTCAGATAGCGGTGTAGATAATTCCATGTGTATACAGATGGCTGTGTAGATATTTCCATATTTATACAGATGGCTCTGTAGATATTACCATGTTTATACAGATGACTTTGTAGGTATTTCCATGTTTATACAGGTGGCGGTGTAGATATTTCCGTGTTTATAGAGATAGCTGTGTAGATATTTCCATGTTTACACAGATAGCGGTGTAGATATTTCCATGTTTATACAGATCGCGGTGTAGATATTTCCATGTATATACAGATCGCGGTGTAGATATTTCCATGTTTATACAGATCGCAGTGTAGTTATTTCCAGGTTTATACAGATAGCATTGTAGATATTTCCAAGTATATACAGATAGCGCTGTAGATATTTCCATGTTTATACAGATGGCGGTGTAGATATATCCATGTTCATAGAGATAGCAGTGAGGATATTTCCATGTTTATACAGACAGCAGTGTAGATATTTCCATTTTTATAGAGATAGCGGTTTAGATATTTCATATTTATACAGATAGCAGTGTAGAAGTTTCCATGTTTATACAGATTGCGGTGTATATGTTTCCATGTTTATACACATGACTGTGTAGGTATCTCCATGTTTATACAGAGGGCTGTGTAGATATTTCCATGTTTATACAGATAGCGGTGTAGTTATTTCCATGTTTATATAGATAGCGGTGTAGATATTTCCATGTATATACACATGGCTGTGAAGATATTTCCATGTTTATACAGATGACGGTGTAGATATTTCCATATTTATACAGATAACTTTGTAAGTATTTCCATGTTTATACAGATGGCGGTGTAGATATTTCGATGTTTATAGAGATAGGGGAGATATTTCCATGTTTATACAGATAGCGGTGTAGATATTTCCATGTTTATACTGATGGCGGTGTAGATATTTCCATGTTTATACAGATGGCGGTGTAGCTATTTCCATATTTATACAGATGTCTGTGTAGATATTTCCATGTGTATACAGATGGTATTGTAGGTATTTCCATGTTTATACAGATGGTGGTGTAGATATTTCCATGTTTATTCGGATGACTGTGTAGATATTTCCTTGTTTTTACAGATGGCAGTATAGATATTTCAATGTTTTTAGAGATGGCGCTGTAGATATTTCCATGTTTATACAGATAAAGTTGGAGTTATTTCCATGTTTATACAGACAGAAGTGGAGATATTACCATGTTTATACACATAGCGGTGTACATATTTCCATGTTTATAGAGACAGCGGTGTAGGTATTTCCAAGTTTATACAGATAGCGGTGCGGATATTTCCATGTTTATACAGATGCCTATGCAGATATTTCCATATTTATACAGAGGGCTGTGTAGATATTTCCATGTTTATACAGATAGTTGGGTATATATTTCCATGTTTATACAGATCACGGTGTAGATATTTACATGTTTATAGAGATAGCGGTGTAGATATTTCCATGTTTATACAGATTGCGGTTTAGATATTTCCATGTTTATACAGACCGCGGTGTAGATATTTCCATGTTTATACAGATTGCGGTGCAGATATTTCCATGTTTGTACAGATGGCGGTGTTGATATTTCCATCTATACACAGATGACCGTGTAGATATTTCCATGTTTATACAGATGGCGGCGAAGATATTTCCATGGATATGTAGATGGCGGTGTAGATACTTCCATGGTTATACAGATAGCGGTGTAATTATTTCCATGTTTATATATATAGTGGTGTAGATATTTCCATGTATATACACATGGCTGTGTAGATATTTCCATGTTTATACAGATGGCAGTGTAGATATTTCCATGTTTATGGAGATGGCAGTGTAGGTATTTCCATGTTTATACAGATCGCGGTGTAGATATTTCCATGTTTATACAGATAGCGGTGTAGATATTTCCGTGTTTTTACAGATATCGGTGTAGATATTTCCATGTTTACACAGATTGTACTGTAGATATTTCCATCTTTATACAGATGGCATTGTAGATATTTCCTTGTTTATACAGATGGCGGTGTAGATATTTCCATGTTTATATAGATTGTGGTGTAGATATTACCATGTTTATACAGATAGCGGTGTAGATATTTCCATGTTTATACAGATCGTGGTGAAGATATTTCCATGTTTATACAGATCGCGGTGTAGATATTTCCATGTTTACACAGATCGCGGTATAGTTATTTCCATGTTTATACACATGGCGGTGTAGATATTTCGATGTTTATAGAGATAGGGGAGATATTTCCATGTTTATACAGATAGCGGTGTAGATATTTCCATGTTTATACTGATGGCGGTGTAGATATTTCCATGTTTATACAGATGGCGGTGTAGCTATTTCCATATTTATACAGATGTCTGTGTAGATATTTCCATGTGTATACAGATGGTATTGTAGGTATTTCCATGTTTATACAGATGGTGGTGTAGATATTTCCATGTTTATTCGGATGACTGTGTAGATATTTCCTTGTTTTTACAGATGGCAGTGTAGATATTTCAATGTTTTTAGAGATGGCGCTGTAGATATTTCCATGTTTATACAGATAAAGTTGGAGTTATTTCCATGGTTATACAGACAGAAGTGGAGATATTACCATGTTTATACACATAGCGGTGTACATATTTCCATGTTTATAGAGACAGCGGTGTAGGTATTTCCATGTTTATACAGATAGCGGTGCGGATATTTCCATGTTTATACAGATGCCTATGCAGATATTTCCATATTTATACAGAGGGCTGTGTAGATATTTCCATGTTTATACAGATAGTTGGGTACATATTTCCATGTTTATACAGATCACGGTGTAGATATTTACATGTTTATAGAGATAGCGGTGTAGATATTTCCATGTTTATACAGATTGCGGTTTAGATATTTCCATGTTTATACAGACCGCGGTGTAGATATTTCCATGTTTATACAGATTGCGGTGCAGATATTTCCATGTTTGTACAGATGGCGGTGTTGATATTTCCATCTATACACAGATGACCGTGTAGATATTTCCATGTTTATACAGATGGCGGCGAAGATATTTCCATGGATATGTAGATGGCGGTGTAGATACTTCCATGGTTATACAGATAGCGGTGTAATTATTTCCATGTTTATATATATAGTGGTGTAGATATTTCCATGTATATACACATGGCTGTGTAGATATTTCCATGTTTATACAGATGGCAGTGTAGATATTTCCATGTTTATGGAGATGGCAGTGTAGGTATTTCCATGTTTATACAGATCGCGGTGTAGATATTTCCATGTTTATACAGATAGCGGTGTAGATATTTCCGTGTTTTTACAGATATCGGTGTAGATATTTCCATGTTTACACAGATTGTACTGTAGATATTTCCATCTTTATACAGATGGCATTGTAGATATTTCCTTGTTTATACAGATGGCGGTGTAGATATTTCCATGTTTATATAGATTGTGGTGTAGATATTACCATGTTTATACAGATAGCGGTGTAGATATTTCCATGTTTATACAGATCGTGGTGAAGATATTTCCATGTTTATACAGATCGCGGTGTAGATATTTCCATGTTTACACAGATCGCGGTATAGTTATTTCCATGTTTATACACATGGCGGTGTAGATATTTCGATGTTTATAGAGATAGGGGAGATATTTCCATGTTTATACAGATAGCGGTGTAGATATTTCCATGTTTATACTGATGGCGGTGTAGATATTTCCATGTTTATACAGATGGCGGTGTAGCTATTTCCATATTTATACAGATGTCTGTGTAGATATTTCCATGTGTATACAGATGGTATTGTAGGTATTTCCATGTTTATACAGATGGTGGTGTAGATATTTCCATGTTTATTCGGATGACTGTGTAGATATTTCCTTGTTTTTACAGATGGCAGTGTAGATATTTCAATGTTTTTAGAGATGGCGCTGTAGATATTTCCATGTTTATACAGATAAAGTTGGAGTTATTTCCATGGTTATACAGACAGAAGTGGAGATATTACCATGTTTATACACATAGCGGTGTACATATTTCCATGTTTTTAGAGACAGCGGTGTAGGTATTTCCATGTTTATACAGATAGCGGTGCGGATATTTCCATGTTCATACAGATGCCTATGCAGATATGTCCATATTTATACAGAGGGATGTGTAGATATTTCTATGTTTATACGGATGGCAGTGTAGATAATTCCATGTTCCTACACATGACTGTGTAGGTATTTCCATGTTTATACAGAAGGCTTTGAAGATATTTCCATGTCTATAGAGATAGCGCTGCAGATATATACATTTATATACAGATAGCGGTGTATATATTTCCATGTTTATACAGATCGTGGTATAGATATTTCCATGTTTATACAGATACCGGTGTAGATATTTCCATATTTATACAGATAACGGTGTCGAAATTTCCATGTTTATACACATAGCAGTGTAAATATTTCCATGTTTATATAGATCACGGTGTAGATATTTCCATGTTTATAGAGATAGCGGTGTAGATATTTCCATGTTTATACAGATAGCGGTTTAGATATTTCCATGTTTATAAAGACCGCGGTGTAGATATTTCCATGTTTATACAGAGAGCGGTGCAGGTATTTCCATTTTTGTACAGATGGCGGTGTTGATATTTCCATCTATACACAGATGACCGTGCAGATATTTCCATGTTTATACAGACGGTGGCGTAGATATTTCCATGGACATGCAGATGGTGGTGTAGATATTTCCATGTTTATACAGATAGCGGTGTAGATATTTCCATGTTTACACAGATGGTGGTGTAAATATTTCCGTGTTTATACACATGGCGGAGTAGATACTTCCATCTTTGTGGAGATGGCAGTGCAGATATTTACATGTTTATAGAGATAGCGGTGTAGATATTTCCAGGTTTGTACAGATGGCGGTGTTGATATTTCCATCTATACACAGATGGCAATGTAGATATTTCCAAGTCTATACAGATGGCGGCGTAGATATTTCCATGGACATGCAGATGGCGGTGTAGATATTTCCAGGTATATAGAGATAGCGGTGTAGATATTTCCATGTATATACACATGGCTGTGTAGATATTTCCATGTTTATACAGATGGCGGTGTAGATATTTCCATGTTTATACAGATAACTTTGTAAGTATTTCCATGTTTATACAGAAGGCGTTGTAGATATTTCGATGTTTATAGAGATAGCAGTGGAGATATTTCCATGTTTGTACAGATAGCGCTGTAGATATTTCCATGTTTATACTGATCGCGGTGTAGATATTTCCATGTTTATAGAGATGGCGGTGTAGATATTTCGATGTTCATAGAGATAGCGGTGATGACTTTTCCATGTTTATAGAGATAGCTGTGTGGATATTTCCATGTTTATACAGATGGGGTGTAGATATTTCCATGTTTATAGAGATGGCAGTGTAGATATTTCCATGTGTATATAGATCACGGTGTAGATATTTCCATGTTTATACAGATCGCGGTGTAGATATTTCCATGTTTATACAGATCATGGTGTAGATATTTCCATGTTTATACAGATCGCGGTGTTGATATTAGCATGTTTATAGGGATAGCGGTGCAAATATTTCCACATTTATACAGATAGCGGTGTAGTTATTAGCATGTTTATACAGATAGCGGTGTAGATATTTCCATGTATAAACAGATGTTTGTGTATATATTTCCATGTTTAAAAAGATGGCGGTGTAGATATTTCCTTGTTTATACAAATAGCGGTGTAGTTATTTCCATATTTATACAGAGGGCTGTGTAGATATTTCCATGTTTATACAGATGGCTGTGTAGATATTTCCATGTTCCTACACATGACTGTGTAGGTATTTCCCTGTTTATACAGATGGCTTTGTAGGTATTTCCATGTTTATTGAGATAGCGGTGCAGATATTTCCATGTTTATAGAGATAGCGGTGTAAATATTCCCATGTTTAAACAGATCGTGTTGTAGATATTTCCATGTTTATACAGATGGCTTTGTAGATATTTCCATGTTTATTCAGACCGCAGTGTAGATATTTCCATGTTTATAGAGATAGCGGTGTAGATATTTCCATGTTTGTACTGATGGCGGTTTTGATGTTTCCATCTATACACAGATTGCCGTGTCGCTACTTCCAAGTGTATACAGATGTCATTGTAGATATTCCCATGTTTATACAGATGGTGGTGTAGATATTTCCATGTTTATACAGATGACTGTATAGGTATTTCCATGTTTTTACAGGTAGCGTTGCTGATATTTCCATGTTTGTACAGATGGCGGTGTTGATATTTCCATCTATACACAGATGACCGAGTAGATATTTCCATGTTTATACAGATGGCGGCGCAGATATTTCTATTGATATGTAGATGGCGGTGGAAATATTTCCATGTTTATACAGATAGCGGTGTAGTTATTTCCAAGTTTATATAGATAGCGGTGTAGATATTTCCATGTATATACACATGGCTGTGTAGATATTTCCATGTTTATAGAGATGGCGGTGTAGATATTTCCATGTTCATAGAGATAGCGTTGTTGATTTTTCCATGTTTATAGAGATAGCACTGTGGATATTTCCATGTTTATACAGATAGGGGTGTAGATATTTCCATGTTTATAGAGATGGCGGTGTAGATATTTGCATGTTTATACAGATCACGATGTAGATATTTCCATCTTTATACAGACCATGGTGTAGATATTTCCATGTTTATACAGATCGTTGTATTGATATTACCATGTTTATAGGGATAGCGCTGCAAATATTTCCACATTTATAGAGATAGCGGTGTAGTTATTATCATGTTTATACAGATAGCGGTGTAGATATTTCCATGTATAAACAGATGTCCGTGTATATATTTCCATTTTTAGATGGCGGTGTAGATATTTCCTTGTTTATACAAATAGCGGTGTAGTTATTTCCATGTTTATACAGATAGCGGTGTAGATATTTCCATGTATATACACATGGCTGTGTAGATATTTCCATGTTTATACAGATGGCTGTGTAGATATTTCCATGTTTATTCAGATGACTTTGTAGGTCTTTCCATGTTTATACAGATGGCGGTGTAGATATTTCCATGTTTATAGAGATAGATGGCGGTGTAGATATTTCCATGTTTATAGAGATAGCTGTGTAGATATTTCCATGTTTATACAGGTAGCGGTGTAGATATTTCCATATTTATACAGATAGCGGTGTAGATATTTCCATGTTTTCACAGATGGTGGTGTAGATATTTCCGTGTTTATACACTTGGCGGAGTAGATACTTCCATCTTTATGGAGATGGCAGTGTAGATATTTTCATGTTTATAGAGATGGCGGTGTAGATATTTCCATATTTATAGAGATAGCGGTGTAGATATTTCCATCTTTCCACAGATGGCAGTGTAGATATTTCCATGTTTATACAGATGGCAGTGTAGATATTTCCATATTTATACAGCTGTCTGTGTAGATATTTCCATGTGTATACAGATGATATTGTAGGTATTTCCATGTTTATACAGATGGTTGTGTAGATATTTCCATGTTTATTCAGATGACTGTGTAGGTATTTCCATGTTTTTACAGATGGCAGTGTAGATATTTCAATGTTTATAGAGATGGTGCTGTAGATATTTCCATGTTTATACAGATAACGGTGGAGTTATTTCCATGTTTATACAGACAGCAGTGGAGATATTTCCATGTTTATACACATAGCAGTGAACATATTTCCATGTTTATACAGACAGCGGTGTAGGTATTTCCATGTTTATACAGATAGCGTTGCAGATATTTCCATGTTTATACAGATGCCTATGCAGATAACCCCATATTTGTACAGAGGGCTGTGTAGATATTTCTATGTTTATACAGATGGCAGTGTAGATATTTCCATGTTCCTACACATGACTGTGTAGGTATTTCCATGTTTATACAGATGGCTTTGTAGATATTTCCATGTCTATAGAGACAGCGGTGCAGATATTTCCATGTTTATACAGATAGCGGTGTATATATTTCCATGTTTATACAGATAGGAGTGTAGATATTTCCATTTTTATAGAGATAGCGGTTTAGGTATTTCATATTCATACAGATAGCGGTGTAGATATTTCCATGTATATACAGATTGCTGTGTCGATATTTCCATGTTTATTCAGATGACGTTGTAGATATTCCCATGTTTTTACAGATGGCAGTGTAGATATTTCAATGTTTATAGAGATGGCGCTGTAGATATTTCCATGTTTATACAGATAACGGTGGAGATATTTCCATGTTTATACAGACAGCAGTGGAGATATTTCCATGTGTATACACATAGCGGTGTACATATTTCCATGTTTATAGAGACAGCGGTCTAGGTATTTCTATGTTTATACAGATAGCGGTGCAGATATTTCCTTGTTTATACAGATGCCTATGCAGATATTTCCATATTTATACAGAGGGCTGTGTAGATATTTCTACGTTTATACAGATGGCAGTGTAGATATTTCCATGTTCCTACACATGACTGTGTAGATATTTCCATGTTTATACAGATACCAGTGTAGATATTTCCATGTTTATACAGACCGCAGTGTGGATATTTCCATGTTTGTACAGATGGCGGTGTTGATGTTTCCATCTATACACAGATTGCCGTGTAGGTATTTCCAAGTGTATACAGATGGCATTGTAGATATTTCCATGTTTATACAGATGGTGGTGTAGATATTTCCAGGTTTACACAGATGACTGTATAGGTATTTCCATGTTTATACAGATGGCGGTGTAGATATTTCCAAGTTTATACATATAGCGGTGTAGATAATTCCATGTTTTTACAGATAGCGGTGTAGATATTTCCATGTTTACACAGACTGCGGTGTAGATATTTCCATCTTTCTACAGATGGCATTTTAGATGTTTCCATTTTTATACAGATGGCGGTGTATATATTTCCATGTTTATATACATGGTGGTTTAGATATTACCATGTTTATACAGATAGCGGTGCAGATATTTCGATGTTTATACAGATCGTGTTGAAGTTATTTCCATATTTATACAGATCGCGGTGTAGATATTTCCATGTTTATACAGATAGAGGTGTAGATATTTCCATGTTTATACATATAGCGGTGTAGATATTTCCATGTTTTTACAGATAGCGGTGTAGATATTTCCATGTTTACACAGATTGCGGTGTAGATATTTCCATCTTTCTACAGATGGCATTGTAGATATTTCCATGTTTATACAGATGTCGGTGTAGATATTTCCATGTTTATATAGATGGTGGTGTAGATATTACCATGTTTATACAGATAGTGGTGTAGATATTTCCATGTTTACACAGATTGCGGTGTAGATATTTCCATGTGTATACAGATGGCATTGTAGATATTTCCATGTTTATACAGATGACTGTATAGGTATTTCCATGTTTTTACAGATGGCAGTGCAGATATTTCCATGTTTATAGAGATAGCCGTGTAGATATTTCCATGTTTGTACAGATGGCGGTGTTGATATTTCCATCTATACACAGAAGGCCGTGTAGATATTTCCATGTTTATGCAGATGGCGGCGTAGATATTTCCATGGACATGCAGATGGCGGTGTAGATATTTCCATGTTTATACAGATAGCGGTGTAGATATTTCCATGTTTTCACAGATGGTGGTGTAGATATTTCCGTGTTTATACACATGGCGGAGTAGATACTTCCATCTTTATGGAGATGGCAGTGTAGATATTTTCATGTTTATAGAGATGGCGGTGTAGATATTTCCATATTTATAGAGATAGCGGTGTAGATATTTCCATTTTCCACAGATGGCAGTGTAGATATTTCCATGTTTATAAAGATGGCGGTGTAGATATTTCCATATTTATACAGATGTCTGTGTAGATATTTCCATGTGTATACAGATGATATTGTAGGTATTTCCATGTTTATACAGATGGTTGTGTAGATATTTCCATGTTTATTCAGATGAATGTGTAGATATTTCCATGTTTTTACAGATGGCAGTGTAGATATTTCAATGTTTATAGAGATGGCGCTGTAGATATTTCCATGTTTATACAGATAACGGTGGAGATATTTCCATGTTTATACAGACAGCAGTGGAGATATTTCCATGTTTATACACATAGCAGTGAACATATTTCCATGTTTATAGAGACAGCGGTGTAGGTATTTCCAAGTTTATACAGATAGCGGTGCGGATATTTCCATGTTTACACAGATGCCTATGCAGATATTTCCATATTTATACCGAGGGCTGTGTAGATATTTCCATGTTTATACAGATGGCAGTGTAGATACTTCCATTTTCCTACACATGACTGTGTAGTTATTTCCATGTTTATACCGATGGCTTTGCAGGTATTTCCTTCTTTATAGAGATAGCAGTGTAGATATTTCCATGTTTATACAGATAGCGGTGGAAATATTTCCATGTTTTATTCAGATGGTGGTGTAGATATTTCCATGTTTATACAGATACCGGTGTAGATATTTCCATGTTTATACAGACCGCAGTGTAGATATTTCCATGTCTGTACAGATGGCGGCGTTGATGTTTCCATCTATACACAGATTGCCGTTTAGGTATTTCCATGTGTATACAGATGGCATTGTAGATATTTCCTTGTTTATACAGATGGTGGTGTAGATATTTCCATGTTTCAACAGATGGCGTTGTAGGTATTTCCATGTTTATTCAGATAACGGTGTGGATATTTCCATGTTTATACAGATAGCGGTGTAAATATTTCCATGTTTATACAGATCACGGTGTAGATATGTCCATGTTTATAGAGATAGTGGTGTAGATATGTCCATGTTTATACAGATAGCGGTTTAAATATTTCCATGTTTATACAGGACGCGGTGTAGATATTTCCATCTTTATACAGATTGCGGTGCAGATATTTCCATGTTTGTTCAGATGGCGGGGTTGATATTTCCATGTATACACAGATGACCGTGTAGATATTTCCATGTTTATACAGATGGCGGCGCAGATATTTCCATGGATATGTAGATGGCGGTGTAGATATTTCCATGTTTATACAGATAGCGGTGTAGTTATTTCCATGTTTATATAGATAGTGGTGTAGATATTTCCATGTATAAACACATGGCTGTGTAGATATTTCCATGTTTATACAGATGGCGATGTAGATATTTCCATGTTTATACAGATAACTTTGTAAGTATTTCCATGTTTATACAGATGGCGGTGTAGATATTTCGATGTTTATAGAGATAGAAGTGGAGATATTTCCATGTTTATACAGATAGCGGTGTAGATATTTCCATGTTTTTATAGTTGGTGTTGTAGATATTACCATGTTTATACAGATAGCGGTGTAGATATTTCCATGTTTATACAGATCGTGGTGAAGATATTTCCATGTTTATTCAGATTGCGGTGTAGATATTTCCATGTTTATACAGATCGTGGCGTAGATATTTCCATGTTTATACAGATAGCGGTGTAGATATTTCCATGTTTATATAGTTGGTGTTGTAGATATTACCATGTTTATACAGATAGTGGTGAAGATATTTCCATGTTTATACAGATCGCGGTTTGGATATTTCCATGTTTATACAGATCGCGGTGTAGATATTTCCATGTTTATACAGATAGCGGTGTAGCTATTTCCATGTTTATACCGATAGCAGTGTAGATATTTCCATGTTTATAGAGATAGCGGTGTAGTTATTTCCATGTTTATAGACATAGCGGTGTAGATATTTCCATGTTTATATAGATGGCGTTGTAAATATTTCCATGTTTATACCGATAGCCTTGTTGGTATTTCCACGTTTATACAGAGAGCGATGTAGATATTTTCATGTTTATACACCTCGCGGTGAAGATATTTATATCTTTATACAGATGGCATTGTAGATATTTCCTTATTCACACAGATGGCGGTGTAGATGTTTACATGTTTATACAGATGGTGGAGTAGTTAGTTCCATGTTTATGGAGATGGCAGTGTAGATATTTTCAAGTTTATAGAGATGTCGGTGTAGATATTTCCATGTTTATAGAGATAGCGGTGTAGATATATACATGTTTATAGAGACGGCTGTGTAGATATTTCCATGTGTATACAGATGGCATTGTAGATATTTCCATGTTTATACAGATGACTGTATAGGTATTTCCATGTTTTTACAGTTGGCAGTGCAGATATTTCCATGTTTATAGAGATAGCGGTGTAGATATTTCCATGTTTGTACAGATGGCGGTGTTGATATTTCCATCTATACACAGATGGCCGTGTAGATATTTCCATGTTTGTACAGATGGCGGCGTAGATATTTCCATGGACATCCAGATGGCGGTGTAGATATTTCCATGTTTATACCGATAGCGGTGTAGATATTTCCATGTTTTCACAGATGGTGGTGTAGATATTTCCGGGTTTATACACATGGCGGAGTAGATACTTCCATCCTTATGGAGATGGCAGGGTAGATATTTTCATGTTTATAGAGATGGCGGTGTAGATATTTCCATATGTATAGAGATAGCAGTGTAGATATTTCCATCTTTCTACAGATGGCAGTGTAGGTATTTCCATGTTTATACAGATCGCGGTGTAGCTATTTCCATGTTTATACAGATAGCGGTGTAGATATTTCCATGTTTTTACAGATATCGGTGTAGATATTTCCATGTTTACACAGATTGCGGTGTAGATATTTCCATCTTTCTACAGATGGTATTGTAGATATTTCCATGTTTATACAGATGGCGGTGTAGATATTTCCATGTGTATATAGATGGTAGTGTAGTTATTACCATTTTTATACAGATAGCGGTATAGATATTTCCACAATTATACAGATCATGGTGAAGATATTTCCATGTTTATACAGATCGCGGTGTAGGTATTTCCATGTTTATACAGATCGCGGTGTAGATATTTCCATGTTTATACAGATAGCGGTGTAGATATTTCCATGTCTATGGAGATAGCCTTGTAGGTATTTCCATGTTTATAGACATAGCGGTGTAGATATTTCCATGTTTATATGGATGGCCTTGTAGATATTTCCATGTTCATACCCATAGCGGTGTTATTTCCACGTTTATACAGATAGCGATGTAGATATTTCCATGTATATACAGATAGCGGTGCAGATATTTTCATCTTTATACAGATGGCATTGTATATATTTCCTTATTCACACAGATGGCAGTGTAGATGTTTCCATGTTTATACAGATGGCGGAGTAGTTAGTTCCATGTTTATGTAGATGGCAGTGTAGATATTTTCATGTTTATAGAGATGGCGGTGTAGAGATTTCCATGTTTATAGAGATAGCAGTGTAGATATTTACATGTTTATACAGATGGCTGTGTGGATAATTCCATGTGTATACACATGGCATTGTAGATATTTCCATGTTCATACAGAGGACTTTATAGGTATTTCCATGTTTTTACAGATGGCAGTGCAGATATTTCCATGTTTATACGGATAGCGGTGAACATATTTCCATGTTTGTACAGATGGCGGTGTTGATATTTCATCTATACACAGATGGCCGTGTAGATATTTCCATGTTTATACAGATCATGGTGTAGATATTTCCATGTTTATACAGATAGCGGTGTAGGTATTTCCATGTTTATAGACAAAGCGGTGTAGATATTTCCATGTTTATGTAGATCGCGTTGTAGATATTTCCATGTTTATACCGATAGCCGTGTTGGTATTTCCACGTTTATACAGAGAGCGATGTAGATATTTTCATGTTTATACACCTCGCGGTGAAGATATTTATATCTTTATACAGATGGCTTTGTAGATATTTCCTTATTCACACAAATGGCGGTGTAGATGTTTACATGTTTATACAGATGGTGGAGTAGTTAGTTCCATGTTTATGGAGATGGCAGTGTAGGTATTTTCAAGTTTATAGAGATGGCGGTGTAGATATTTCCATGTTTATAGAGATATCGGTGAAGATATATACATGTTTATACAGATGTCTGTGTAGATATTTCCATGTGTATACAGATGGCATTGTAGATATTTCCATGTTTATACAGATGACTGTATAGGTATTTCCATGTTTTTACAGATGGCAGTGCAGATATTTCCATGTTTATAGAGATAGCGGTGTACATATTTCCATGATTGTACAGATGGCGGTGTTGATATTTCCATCTATACACAGATGGCCGTGTAGATATTTCCATGTTTATACAGATGGCGGCATAGATATTTCCATGGACATCCTGATGGCGGTGTAGATATTTCCATGTTTATACAGATAGCGGTGTAGATATTTCCATGTTTTCACAGATTGTGCTGTAGTTATTTCCGTGTTTATACACATGGCGGAGTAGATACTTCCATCTATATGGAGATGGCAGGGTAGATATTTTCATGTTTATAGAGATGGCGGTGTAGATATTTCCATATTTATAGAGATAGCGGTGTAGATATTTCCATGATTGTACAGATGGCGGTGTTGATATTTCCATCTATACACAGATGGCCGTGTAGATATTTCCATGTTTATACAGATGGCGGCATAGATATTTCCATGGACATCCTGATGGCGGTGTAGATATTTCCATATTTATACAGATAGCGGTGTAGATATTTCCATGTTTTCACAGATTGTGCTGTAGTTATTTCCGTGTTTATACACATGGCGGAGTAGATACTTCCATCTTTATGGAGATGGCAGCGTAGATATTTTCACGTTTATAGAGATGGCGGTGTAGATATTTCCATATTTATAGAGATAGCGGTGTAGATATTTCCATCTTTCTACAGATGGCGGTGTAGAAATTTCCATGTTTATACAGATCGCGGTGTAGCTATTTCCATGTTTATACAGATAGCGGTGTAGATATTTCCATGTTTTTACAGATATCGGTGAAGATATTTCCATGTTTACACAGATTGCGGTGTAGATATTTCCATCTTTCTACAGATGGCATTGTAGATATTTCCATGTTCATACAGATGGCGGTGTAGATATTTCCATGTTTATATAGATGGTGGTGTAGATATTACCATGTTTATACAGATAGCGGTGTAGATATTTCCATATTTATACAGATCGTGGTGAAGATATTTCCATGTTTATACAGATCGCGGTGTAGATATTTCCATGTTTATAAAGATCGCGGTGTAGATATTTCCATGTTTATACAGATAGCGGTGTAGATATTTCCATGTTTATACGGATAGCGGTGTTGATATTTCCATGTTTATGGAGATAGCCGTGTAGGTATTTCCATGTTTATAGACATAGCGGGGTAGATATTTCCATGTTTATATGGATAGCCTTGTAGATATTTCCATGTTTATACAGATAGCGGTGTTGGTATTTCCACGTTTATACAGATAGCGATGTAGATATTTCCATGTTTATACAGATAGCGGTGCAGATATTTTCATCTTTCTACAGATGGCATTGTAGATATTTCCTTATTCACACAGATGGCGGTGTAGATGTTTCCATGTTTATACAGATGGCGGAGTAGTTAGTTCCATGTTTATGGAGATGGCAGTGTAGATATTTTCAAGTTTATAGAGATGGCGGTGTAGATATTTCCATGTTTATAGAGATAGCGGTGAAGATATATACATGTTTATACAGATGTCTGTGTAGATATTTCCATGTGTATACAGATGGCATTGTAGATATTTCCATGTTTATACAGATGACTGTATAGGTATTTCCATGTTTTTACAGATGGCAGTGCAGATATTTCCATGTTTATAGAGATAGCGGTGTAGATATTTCCATGATTGTACAGATGGCGGTGTTGATATTTCCATCTATACACAGATGGCCGTGTAGATATTTCCATGTTTATACAGATGGCGGCATAGATATTTCCATGGACATCCTGATGGCGGTGCAGATATTTCCATGTTTATACAGATAGCGGTGTAGATATTTCCATGTTTTCACAGATTGTGCTGTAGTTATTTCTGTGTTTATACACATGGCGGAGTAGATACTTCCATCTTTATGGAGATGGCAGGGTAGATATTTTCATGTTTATAGAGATGGCGGTGTAGATATTTCCATATTTATAGAGATAGCGGTGTAGATATTTCCATGATTGTACAGATGGCGGTGTTGATATTTCCATCTATACACAGATGGCCGTGTAGATATTTCCATGTTTATACAGAGGGCGGCATAGATATTTCCATGGACATCCTGATGGCGGTGTAGATATTTCCATGTTTATACAGATAGCGGTGTAGATATTTCCATGTTTTCACAGATTGTGCTGTAGTTATTTCCGTGTTTATACACATGGCGGAGTAGATACTTCCATCTTTATGGAGATGGCACGGTAGATATTTTCATGTTTATAGAGATGGCGGTGTAGATATTTCCATATTTATAGAGATAGCGGTGTAGATATTTCCATCTTTCTACAGATGGCAGTGTAGAAATTTCCATGTTTATACAGATCGCGGTGTAGCTATTTCCATGTTTATACAGATAGCGGTGTAGATATTTCCATGTTTTTACAGATATCGGTGAAGATATTTCCATGTTTACACAGATTGCGGTGTAGATATTTCCATCTTTCTACAGATGGCATTGTAGATATTTCCATGTTCATACAGATGGCGGTGTAGATATTTCCATGTTTATATAGATGGTGGTGTAGATATTACCATGTTTATACAGATAGCGGTGTAGATATTTCCATATTTATACAGATCGTGGTGAAGATATTTCCATGTTTATACAGATCGCGGTGTAGATATTTCCATGTTTATAAAGATCGCGGTGTAGATATTTCCATGTTTATACAGATAGCGGTGTAGATATTTCCATGTTTATACGGATAGCGGTGTTGATATTTCCATGTTTATGGAGATAGCCGTGTAGGTATTTCCATGTTTATAGACATAGCGGGGTAGATATTTCCATGTTTATATGGATGGCCTTGTAGATATTTCCATGTTTATACTGATAGCGGTGTTGGTATTTCCACATTTATACAGATAGCGATGTAGATATTTCCATGTTTATACAGATAGCGGTGCAGATATTTTCATCTTTCTACAGATGGCATTGTAGATATTTCCTTATTCACACAGATGGCGGTGTAGATGTTTCCATGTTTATACAGATGGCGGAGTAGTTAGTTCCATGTTTATGGAGATGGCAGTGTAGATATTTTCATGTTTATAGAGATGGCGGTGTAGATATTTACATGTTTATACAGATGGCTGTGTGGATATTTCCATGTGTATACAGATGGCATTGTAGATATTTCCATGTTTATACAGATGACTGTATAGGTATTTCCATGTTTTTACAGATGGCAATGCAGATATTTCCATGTTTATACGGATAGCGGTGAACATATTTCCATGTTTGTACAGACGGCGGTGTTGGTATTTCATCTATACACAGATGGCCGTGTAGATATTTCCATGTTTATACAGATGGCGGCGTAGATATTTCCAAGGACATGCAGATTGCGGTGCAGATATTTCCATGTTTATACAGACAGCGGTGTAGATATTTCCATGTTTATACAGATAGCGGTGCAGATATTTCCATGTTTATACAGATGCCTATGCAGATATCTCCCTATTTATACAGAGGGCTGTGTAGATATTTCTATGTTTATACAGATGGCAGTGTAGATATTTCCATGTTCCTACACATGACTGTGTAGGTATTTCCATGTTTATATAGATGGCTTTGTAGATATTTCCATGTCTATAGAGATAGCATTGCAGATATTTCCATGTTTATACAGATAGCGGTGTATATAATTCCATGTTTATACAGATCGTGGTGTAGATATTTCCATGTTTATACAGATAACGGTGTAGATATTTCCATGTTTATACAGACCGCAGTGTAGATATTTCCATGTTTATAGAGATAGCAGTATAGATATTTCCAAGTTTGTACAGATGCCGGTGTTGATGTTTCCATCTATACACAGATTGCCTTGTAGGTATTTCCATGTGTATACAGATGGCATTGTAGATATTTCCATGTTTATACAGATGGTGGTGTAGATATTTCCATGTTTACACAGATCGTGGTGAAGATATTTCCATGTTTATCCAGATCGCGGTGTAGATATTTCCATGTTTATTCAGATAGCGGTGTAGATATTTCCATGTTTATATAGATAGCGGTGTAGGTATTTCCATGTTTATAGACATAGCGGTGTAGATATTTCCATGTTTATATAGATGGCGTTCTAGATATTTCCATGTTTATACCGATAGCGGTGTTGGTATTTTTACGTTTATACAGATAGCGATGTAGATATTTCCATGTTTATACAGCTCGCGGTGCAGATATTTATATCTTTATACAGATGGCATTGTAGATATGTCCTTATTAACACAGATGGCGGTGTAGAGGTTTCCATGTTTATACAGATGGCGGAGTAGTTAGTTCCCTGTTTATAGAGATGGCAGTGTAGATATTTTCATGTTTCTAGAGATGGCGGTGTAGATATTTCCATGTTTATAGAGATAGCAGTGTAGATATTTACATGTTTATACAGATGGCTGTGTAGATATTTCCATGTGTATACAGATGGCATTGTAGATATTTCCAGGTTTATACAGATGAATGTATAGGTATTTCCATGTATTTACAGATGGCAGTGCAGATATTTCCATGTTTATAGAGATAGCGGTGTAGATATTTCCATGTTTGTAAAGATGGCGGCGTTGATATTTCCATCTATACACACATGGCCGTGTAGATATTTCCATGTTTATACAGATGGCGCCGTTGATATTTCCATGGACATGCAGATGGAGGTGTAGATATTTCCATGTTTATACAGACAGCGGTGTAGATATTTTCACGTTTACACAGATGGTCGTGTAGATATTTCCGTGTTTATACACATGGCAGAGTAGATACTTCCATCTTTATGGAGATGGCAGTGTAGATATTTTCATGTTTACAGAGATGGCGTTGTAGATATTTCCATATTTATAGAGATAGCGGTGTAGATATTTCCATCTTTCTACAGAAGGCAGTGTAGATATATCAATGTTGATACAGATGACGTTGTAGATATTTCCATATTTATAGAGATGTCTGTATAGATATTTCCATGTGTATACAGATGGTATTGTAGGTATTTCCATGTTTATACAGATGGTGGTGTAGATATTTCCATCTTTATTCAGATGAATGTGTAGATATTTCCATGTTTTTACAGATGGCAGTGTAGATATTTCAATGTTTATAGAGATGGCGCTGTAGATATTTCCATGTTTATACAGATCGCGGTGTAGATATTTCCATGTTTTTACAGATAGCGGTGTAGATATTTCCATGTTTTTACATATATCGGTGTAGGTATTTCCATGTTTACACAGATTGCGGTGTAGATATTTCCATCTTTCTACAGATGGCATTGTAGATATTTCCATGTTTATACAGATGGCGGTGTAGATATTTCCGTGTTTATATAGATGGTGGTGTAGATATTACCATGTTTATACAGATAGCGGTGTAGATATTTCCATATTTATACAGATCGTGGTGAAGATATTTCAATGTTTGTACAGATCGCGATGTAGAAATTTCCATGTTTATACAGATCGCGGTGTAGATATTTCCATGTTTATACAGATAGCGGTGTAGATATTTCCATGTTTATACAGATAGCGGTGTAGATATTTCCATGTTTATGGAGATAGCCGTGTAGGTATTTCCATGTTTATAGACATAGCGGTGTAGATATTTCCATGTTTATATGGATGGCCTTGTAGATATTTCCATGTTTATACCGATAGCGGTGTTGGTATTTCCACGTTTATACAGATAGCGATGTAGATATTTCCTTGTTTATACAGCTCGCGGTGCAGATATTTTCATCTTTATACAGATGGCATTGTAGATATTTCCTTATTCACACAGATGGCGGTGTAGATTTTTCCATGTTTATACAGATGGCAGAGTAGTTAGTTCCATGTTTATGGAGATGGCAGTGTAGATATTTTCAAGTTTATAGAGATGGCGGTGTAGATATTTCCATGTTTATAGAGATAGCAGTGTAGATATTTACATGTTTATACAGATGGCTGTGTGGATATTTCCATGTGTATACAGATGGCAATGTAGATATTTCCATGTTTATACAGATGACTGTATAGGTATTTCCATGTTTTTACAGATGGCGGTGCAGATATTTCCATGTTTATACGGATATCGGTGTAGATATTTCCATGTTTGCACAGATGGCGGTTTTTGTATTTCATCTATACACAGATGGCCGTGTAGATATTTCCATGTTTATACAGATGGCGGCGTAGATATTTCCATGGACATGCAGATGGCGGTGTAGATATTTCCATGTTTATACAGATAGCGGTGTAGATATTTCCATGTTACACAGATGGTGGTGTAGATATTTCCGTGTTTATACACATGGCGGAGTAGATACTTCCATCTTTATGGAGATGGCAGTGTAGATATTTTCATGTTTATAGAGATGGCGGTGTAGATATTTCCATATTTATAAAGATAGCGGTGTAGATATTTCTATCTTTCTAGAGATGGCAGTGTAGATATTTCCATGTTTATACGGATGGCGGTGTAGATATTTCCATATTTATACAGATGTCTGTGTAGATATTTCCATGTGTATACCGATGGTATTGTAGGTATTTCCATGTTTATACAGACGGTGGTGTAGATATTTCCATGTTTATTCAGATGACTGTGTAGATATTTCCATGTTTTTACAGATGGCAGTGTAGATATTTCAATGTTTATAGAGATGGCGCTGTAGATATTTCCATGTTTATACAGATAACGGTGGAGATATTTCCATGTTTATACAGAGAGCAGTGGAGATATTTCCATGTTTATACACATAGCGGTGTACATATTTCCATGTTTATAGAGACAGCGGTGTAGGTATTTCCATGTTTATACAGATAGCGGTGCAGATATTTCCAGGTTTACACAGATGCCTATGCATATATTTCCATATTTATACAGAGGGCTGTGTAGATATTTCTATGTTTATACAGATGGCAGTGTAGATATTTAAATGTTTCTACACATGACTGTGTAGGTATATCCATGTTTATACAGATGTCTTTGTAGATATTTCCATGTTTATAGAGATAACGGTGTAGAAATTTCCATGTTTAAAAAGATAGCGGTGTAAATATTTCCATGTTTATACAGATCATGATGTAGATATTTCCATGTTTATAGAGATAGCGGTTTAGATATTTCCATGTTTATACAGATAGCGGTGTAGATATTTCCATGTTTATACAAACCGCGGTGTAGATATTTCCATGTTTATACTGATAGCGGTGCAGATATTTCCATGTTTGCAGAGATGGCGGTGTTGATATTCCCATCTATACACAGATGACCGTGTAGATATTTCCATGTTTATACAGATGGCGGCGCCGATATTTCCATGGATATGTAGATGGCGGTGCAGATATTTCCATGTTTATACAGATAGCGGTGTAGTTATTTCCATGTTTATATAGATAGCGGTGTAGATATTTCCATGTATATACACATGGCTGTGTAGATATTTCCATGTTTATACAGAAGGCGTTGTAGATATTTCCATTTTTATACAAATAACTTTGTAAGTATTTCCATGTTTATACAGATGGCGGTGTAGATATTTCGATGTTTATAGAGACAGCAGTGGAGATATTTCCATATTTATACAGATAGCAGTGTAGATATTTCCATGTTTATACTGATCGTGGTGTAGATATTTCCATGTTTATAGAGATGGCGGTGTATGTATTTCCATGTTTATAGACATAGCGGTTTAGATATTTCCATGTTTATATAGATGGCGTTGTAGATATTTCCATGTTTATACCGATAGCGGTGTTGGTATTTCCACGTTTATACAGATAGCGATGTAGATATTTCCATGTTTATACAGATAGCGGTGCAGATATTTTCATCTTTATACAGAAGGCATTGTAGATATTTCCTTATTCACACAGATGGCGGGGTAGATGTTTCCATGTTTATACAGATGGCGGAGTAGTTAGTTCCATGTTTATGGAGATGGCAGTGTAGATATTTTCATGTTTATAGAGATGGCGGTGTAGAGATTTCCATGTTTATAGAGATAGCAGTGTAGATATTTACATGTTTATACAGATGGCTGTGTAGATATTTCCATGTGTATACAGATGGCATTGAAGATATTTCCATGTTTATACAGATGACTGTATAGGTATTTACATCTTTTTACAGATGGCAGTGCAGATATTTCCATGTTTATAGAGATAGCGGTGTAGATATTACCATGTTTGTACAGATGGCGGTGTTGATATTTCCATCTATACACAGATGGCCGTGTAGATATTTCCATGTTTGTACAGATGGCGGCGTAGATATTTCCATGGATATGCAGATGGCGGTGTAGATATTTCCATGTTTATACAGATAGCGGTGTAGATATTTCCATGTTTTCACAGATGGTGGTGTAGATATTTCCATGTTTATACACATGGCGGAGTAGATACTTCCATCTTTATGGAGATGGCAGTGTAGATATTTTCATGTTTATAGAGATGGCGGTGTAGATATTTCCATATTTAAAGAGATAGCGGTGTTGATATTTCCATCTTTCTACAGATGGCAGTGTAGATAATTCCATGTTTATACAGATGGCCGTGTAGATATTTCCATATTTATACAGATGTCTGCGTAGATATTTCAATGTGTATACAAATGGTATTGTAGGTATTTCCATGTTTATACAGATGGTGGTGTAGATATTTCCATGTTTATTCAGATGACTGTGTAGATATTTCCATGTTTTTACAGATGGCAGTGTAGATTTTTCAATGTTTATAGAGATGGCGCTGTAGATATTTCCATGTTTATACAGATAACGGTGGAGATAATACCATGTTTATACAGAGAGCAGTGGAGATATTTCCATGTATATACACATAGCAGTGTACATATTTCCATGTTTATAGAGACAGCGGTGTAGGTATTTCCATGTGTATACAGATAGCGGTGCAGATATTTCCAGGTTTACACAGATGCCTATGCATATATTTCCATATTTATACAGAGGGCTGTGTAGATATTTGTATGTTTATACAAATGGCAGTGTAGATATTTAAATGTTCCTACACATGACAGTGTAGGTATTTCCATGTTTATACAGATGTCTTTGTAGATATTTCCATGTTTATAGAGATAGCGGTGCAGATATTTCCATGTTTATACTGAAAGCGGTGTATAAATTTCCATGTTTATACAGATCATGGTGTAGATTTTTCCATGTTTATGCAGATACCGGTGTAGATATTTCCATGTTTATACAGACCACAGTGTAGATATTTTCATGTTTATACATATAGCACTGTAGATATTTCCAGGTTTGTACAGATGGCGGTGTTGATGTTTCCATCTATACACAGATTGCCGTGTAGGTATTTCCATGTGTATACAGATGGCATTGTAGATATTTCCATGTTTATACACATGGTGGTGTAGATATTTCCATGTTTACACAGATGACTGTATAGGTATTTCCATGTATATACAGATGGCGGTGTAGATATTTCCATGTTTATAGAGATAGCGGTGAAGATATTTCCATATTTAGACAGATACTTGTGTAGAAATTTCCATGTTTATACAGATAGCGGTGTAAATATTTCCATGTTTATACAGATCGCGGTGTAGATATTTCCATGTTTATAGAGATAGCGGTCTAGATATTACCATGTTTATACACATAGCGGTGTAGATATTTCCATGTTTATACAGACCGCGGTGTAAATATTTCCATGTTTTTACAGATAGCGGTGCAGATATTTCCATGTTTGTACAGATGGCGGTGTTGATATTTCCAACTATACACAGATGACCGTGTAGATATTTCCATGTTTATACAGATGGCGGCGCAGATATTTCCATGGATATGTAGATGGCAGTGTAGTTATATCCATGTTTACACAGATAGCGGTGTAGTTATTTCCATGTTTATATAGATAGCGGTGTAGATATTTCCATGTATATACTCATGGCTGTGTAGATAATTCAATGTTTATACAGATGGCGGTGTAGCTATTTCCATGTTTATACCGATAACTTTTTAAGTATTTCCATGTTTATACAGATGGCGGTGTAGATATTTCGATGTTTATAGAGATAGCAGTGGAGATATTTCCATGTTTATACAGATAGTGGTGTAGATATTTCCACGTTTATACTGATCGCGGTGTAGATATTTCCATGTTTATAGAGATGACGGTGTAGGTATTTCCATGTTCATAGAGATAGCGGTGTTGATTTTTCCATGTTTATAGAGATAGCTGTGTGGATATTTCCATGCTTATACAGATAGGGGTGTAGATATTTCCATGTTTATAGAGATGGCGGTATAGATATTTCCATGTTTATACTGATCACGGTGTAGATATTTCCATGTTTATACAGATCGCGGTGTAGATATTTCCATGTTTATACAGATCATGGTGTAGATATTTCCATGCTTATACCGATCGCGGTGTTGATATTACCATGTTTATAGTGAAAGCGGTGCAAATATTTCCACATTTATACAGATAGCGGTGTAGTTATTAGCATGTTTATTCAGATAGCGGTGTAGATATTTCCATGTATAAACAGATGTCTGTGTATATATTTCCATGTTTAAACAGATGGCGGTGTAGATATTTCCTTGTTTATACAAATAGCGGTGTAGTTATTTCCATGTTTATACAGATCACGGTGTAGATATATCCTTGTTTATACAAATAGCGGTGTAGTTATTTCCATGCTTATACAGATAGCGGTGTAGATATTTCCTTGTTTATACAAATAGCGTTGTAGTTATTTCCATGTTTATACAGATAGCGGTGTAGATATTTCCATGTATATACAGATGGCTTCGTAGATATTCCCATGTTTATACAGATGGCTGTGTAGATGTTTCCATGTTTATACAGATGACTTTGTAGCTATTTCCATGTTTATACAGATGGCGGTGTAGGTATTTCCATATTTATAGAGATAGCTGTGTAGATATTTCCATGTTTATACAGATAGCTGTGTAGATATTTCCATGTTTGTACAGATCGCGGTGTAGATATTTCCATGTTTATACAGATCGCGGTGTAGATATTTCCATGTTTATAAAGATAGCGGTGTAGATATTTCCAAGTTTTTAGAGATATCGGTGTAGATATTTCCATGTTTACACAGATTGCGGTGTAGATATTTAAATCTTTCTACAGATGGCATTGTAGATATTTCCATGTTTATACAGATGGTTGTGTAGATATTTCCATGTTTATATAGATGGCGGTGTAGATATTACCATGTTTATACAGATAGCGGTGTAGATATTTCCATGTTTATACAGATAGTTGTGAAGATATTTCCATGTTTATACAGATCGCGGTGTAGATATTTCCATGTTTATACAGATCGCGGTGTAGATATTTCCATGTTTATACAGATCGCGGTGTAGATATTTCCATGTTTATATAGATAGCGGTGTAGGTATTTCCATGTTTATAGACATAGCGGTGTAGATATTTCCATGTTTATATATATGGCGTTGTAGATATTTCCATGTTTATACCGATAGCGGTGTTGGTATTTCCACTTTTATACAGATAGCGATGTAGATATTTCCATGTTTATACAGCTAGCGGTGCAGATATTTATATCTTTATACAGATGGCATTGTAGATATTTCCTTGTTCACACAGATGGCGGTGTAGATGATTCAATGTTTATACAGATGGCGGAGTAGTTAGTTCCATGTTTATGGAGATGGCTGTGTAGATATTTTCATGTTTATAGAGATAGCAGTGTAGATATTTACATGTTTATACAGATGGCTGTGTAGATATTTCCATGTGTATACAGATGGCATTGTAGATATTTCCATGTTTATACAGATGACTGTATAGGTATTTCCATGTTTTTACAGAGGGCAGTGCAGATATTTCCATGTTTATAGAGATAGTGGTGTAGATATTTCCGTGTTTGTACAGATGCTGGTGTTGATATTTCCATTTATACACAGATGGCCGTGTAGATGTTTCCATGTTTTTACAGATGGCGGCGTAGATATCTCCATGTTCATGCAGATGGCGTTGTAGATATTTCCTTGTTTTTACAGATGGCAGTGTAGATATTTCAATGTTTATAGAGATGGCACTGTAGATATTTCCATGTTTATACAGATCGTGGTGTAGATATTTCCAGGTTTATACAGACACCGGTGTATATATTTCCATGTTTATACAGACCGCAGTGTAGATATTTCCATGTTTATCGAGATAGCTGTGTAGATATTTCCATGTTTGTACAGATGGCGGTGTTGATGTTTCCATCTATACACAGATTGCCGTGTAGGTATTTCCATGTGTATACAGATGACATTGTAGATATTTCCATGTTTACACAGATGGTGTTGTACATATTTCCATGTTTACACAGATGACTGAGTAGGTATTTCCATGTTTATACAGATGGCGGTGTAGATATTTCCATGTTTATACCGATAGCGGTGTTGGTATTTCCACGTTTATACAGATAGCGTTGTAGATATTTCCATGTTTACACAGATGGTGGTGTAGATATTTCCGTGGTTATACACATGGTGGAGTAGATAATTCCATCTTTATGGAGATGGCAGTGTAGATATTTTCATGTTTATAGAGATGGCAGTGTAGATATTTCCATATTTATAGAGATAGCGGTGTAGATATTTCCATCTTTCTACAGATGTCAGTGTAGATATTTCCATGTTTATGCAGATGGCGGTGTAGATATTTCCATATTTATACAAATGTCTGTGTAGATATTTCCATGTGTATACAGATGGTATTGCAGCTATTTCCATGTTTATACAGATGGTGGTGTAGATATTTCCATGTTTATTCAGATGACTGTGTAGATATTTCCATGTTTTACAGATGGCAGTGTAGATATTTCCATCTTTCTACAAATGGCAGTGTAGATATTTCCATTTTTATAGAGATGGCGGTGTAGATATTTCCTTGTTTATATAGATGGCAGTGCAGATATTTTCTGTTTATGTAGATGGCGTTGTAGATACCTCCATGTTTAAAGAGATGGCGGTGTGTATACTTCAATGTTTATGGAGATAGCGGTGTAGATATTTCCATGTTTGTAGAGATAGCGGTGTAGTTATTTCCATGTTTATAGAGATAGCCGTGTAGATATTTCCATGTTTCTACAGATGACCGTGTAGATATTTCCATATTTGTACAGATGGCACTGTAGGTATTTCCATGTTTATAGAGATAGCAGTGTAGATATTTTCATATTTTTACAGATTGCGGTGGAGATATGTCCATGTTTATACAGATAGCGGTGTACATATTTCCATGTTTATAGAGATAGCGGTGTATGTATTTCCATGTTTATAGACATAGCGGTGTAGATATTTCCATGTTTATATAGATGGCGTTGTAGATATTTCCATGTTTATACCGATAGCGGTGTTGTTATTTCCACGTTTATACAGATAGCGATATAGATATTTCCATGTTTATACAGCTCGCGGTGCAGATATTTATATGTTTATACAGATGGCATTGTAGATATTTCCTTATTCACACAGATGGCGGTGTAGATGTTTCCATGTTTATACAGATGGCGGAGTAGTTAGTTCCAAGTTTATGGAGATGGCAGTGTAGATATTTTCATGTTTATAGAGATGGCAGTGTAGATATTTCCATGTTTATAGGGATAGCAGTGTAGATATATACATGTTTATACAGATGGCTGTGTAGATATTTCCATGTGTATACAGATGGCATTGTAGATATTTCCATGTTTATACAGATGACTGTATAGGTATTTCCTTGTTTTTACAGATGGCAATGCAGATATATCCATGTTTAAAGAGATAGCGGTGTAGATATTTTCATGTTTATACAGATCGCGGTGGAGATATTTCCATGTTTATACATATAGCAATGGAGATATTTCCACGTTAATACAGATAGCGGTGTAGATATTTCCATGTTTATACAGATAGTGGTGTAGGTATTTCCATGTTTATACAGATGGCTGCGCCGATATTTCCATGTTTATACAGAGTACTCTGTAGATATTTCCATGTTTATATAGATGACAGTGTAGATATTTCCAGGATTATAGAGATAACTGTGAAGATATTTCCATGTTAATACAGATGGTGGTGTAGATATTTCCATGCTTATACAGATAGCGGTGTAGATATTTCCCTGTTTATTGAGATAGCGGTGTAAATATTTCCAATTAATACAGATAGTGGTGTAGATATTTCCATGCTTTTACAGATAGCGGTGTAGATATTTCCATCTTTATTCAGAGAGTGCTGTACATATTTCCATGTTTATACAGATCACTGTGTAGATATTTCCATGTTTATACAGATAACGTTGTAGGTATTTCCATCTTTATACAAACGGTGGTGTAGATATTTCTATATTCCTACACATGACTGAGTAGTTATTTCCATGTTTATACAGATGGTGGTGTAGATATTTCCATATTTATAGAGATAGCAGTGTAGATATTTCCAGGTTTATACAGATAGCGGTGTAAATATTTCCATGTTTATACAGATCGTGGTGTAGATATTTCCATGTTTATACAGATACCGGTGTGGATATTTCCATGTTTATACAGACTGCAGTGTAGGTATTTCTATGTTTATACAGATATCGGTGTAGATATTTCCATGTTTGTACAGATGGCGGTGTTGATATTTCCATCTGTTCACAGATTGCCGTGTAGATATGTCCATCTTTATACAGATGGCGTTGTAGATATTTCCATGGATATGCAGATGGCGGTGTGGATATTTCCATGTTTATAGAGATAGCGGTGTAGGTATGTCCATGTTTATAGACTTAGTGGTGTAGATATTTCCATGTTTATATAGATGGCGTTGTAGATATTTCCATGTTTATACCGATAGCGGTGTTGGTATTTCCACGTTTATACAGATAGCGATGTAGATATTTCCATGTTTATACAGCTCGCGGTGCAGATATTTATATCTTTATACAGATGGCATTGTAGATATTTCCTTATTCACACAGATGGCGGTGTAGATGTTTCCATGTTTATACAGATGGCGGAGTAGTTAGTTCCATGTTTATGGAGATGGCAGTGTAGATATTTTCATGTTTACAGAGATGGCGGTGTAGATATTTCCATATTTATAGAGATAGCGGTGTAGATATTTCCATCTTTCTACAGAAGGCAGTGTAGATATATCAATGTTGATACAGATGACGTTGTAGATATTTCCATATTTATAGAGATGTCTGTATAGATATTTCCATGTGTATACAGATGGTATTGTAGGTATTTCCATGTTTATACAGATGGTGGTGTAGATATTTCCATCTTTATTCAGATGAATGTGTAGATATTTCCATGTTTTTACAGATGGCAGTGTAGATATTTCAATGTTTATAGAGATGGCGCTGTAGATATTTCCATGTTTATACAGATCGCGGTGTAGATATTTCCATGTTTTTACAGATAGCGGTGTAGATATTTCCATGTTTTTACATATATCGGTGTAGGTATTTCCATGTTTACACAGATTGCGGTGTAGATATTTCCATCTTTCTACAGATGGCATTGTAGATATTTCCATGTTTATACAGATGGCGGTGTAGATATTTCCGTGTTTATATAGATGGTGGTGTAGATATTACCATGTTTATACAGATAGCGGTGTAGATATTTCCATATTTATACAGATCGTGGTGAAGATATTTCAATGTTTGTACAGATCGCGATGTAGAAATTTCCATGTTTATACAGATCGCGGTGTAGATATTTCCATGTTTATACAGATAGCGGTGTAGATATTTCCATGTTTATACAGATAGCGGTGTAGATATTTCCATGTTTATGGAGATAGCCGTGTAGGTATTTCCATGTTTATAGACATAGCGGTGTAGATATTTCCATGTTTATATGGATGGCCTTGTAGATATTTCCATGTTTATACCGATAGCGGTGTTGGTATTTCCACGTTTATACAGATAGCGATGTAGATATTTCCTTGTTTATACAGCTCGCGGTGCAGATATTTTCATCTTTATACAGATGGCATTGTAGATATTTCCTTATTCACACAGATGGCGGTGTAGATTTTTCCATGTTTATACAGATGGCAGAGTAGTTAGTTCCATGTTTATGGAGATGGCAGTGTAGATATTTTCAAGTTTATAGAGATGGCGGTGTAGATATTTCCATGTTTATAGAGATAGCAGTGTAGATATTTACATGTTTATACAGATGGCTGTGTGGATATTTCCATGTGTATACAGATGGCAATGTAGATATTTCCATGTTTATACAGATGACTGTATAGGTATTTCCATGTTTTTACAGATGGCGGTGCAGATATTTCCATGTTTATACGGATATCGGTGTAGATATTTCCATGTTTGCACAGATGGCGGTTTTGGTATTTCATCTATACACAGATGGCCGTGTAGATATTTCCATGTTTATACAGATGGCGGCGTAGATATTTCCATGGACATGCAGATGGCGGTGTAGATATTTCCGTGTTTATACAGATAGCGGTGTAGATATTTCCATGTTACACAGATGGTGGTGTAGATATTTCCGTGTTTATACACATGGCGGAGTAGATACTTCCATCTTTATGGAGATGGCAGTGTAGATATTTTCATGTTTATAGAGATGGCGGTGTAGATATTTCCATATTTATAAAGATAGCGGTGTAGATATTTCTATCTTTCTAGAGATGGCAGTGTAGATATTTCCATGTTTATACGGATGGCGGTGTAGATATTTCCATATTTATACAGATGTCTGTGTAGATATTTCCATGTGTATACCGATGGTATTGTAGGTATTTCCATGTTTATACAGACGGTGGTGTAGATATTTCCATGTTTATTCAGATGACTGTGTAGATATTTCCATGTTTTTACAGATGGCAGTGTAGATATTTCAATGTTTATAGAGATGGCGCTGTAGATATTTCCATGTTTATACAGATAACGGTGGAGATATTTCCATGTTTATACAGAGAGCAGTGGAGATATTTCCATGTTTATACACATAGCGGTGTACATATTTCCATGCTTATAGAGACAGCGGTGTAGGTATTTCCATGTTTATACAGATAGCGGTGCAGATATTTCCAGGTTTACACAGATGCCTATGCATATATTTCCATATTTATACAGAGGGCTGTGTAGATATTTCTATGTTTATACAGATGGCAGTGTAGATATTTAAATGTTCCTACACATGACTGTGTAGGTATATCCATGTTTATACAGATGTCTTTGTAGATATTTCCATGTTTATAGAGATAACGGTGTAGAAATTTCCATGTTTAAAAAGATAGCGGTGTAAATATTTCCATGTTTATACAGATCATGATGTAGATATTTCCATGTTTATAGAGATAGCGGTTTAGATATTTCCATGTTTATACAGATAGCGGTGTAGATATTTCCATGTTTATACAAACCGCGGTGTAGATATTTCCATGTTTATACTGATAGCGGTGCAGATATTTCCATGTTTGCAGAGATGGCGGTGTTGATATTCCCATCTATACACAGATGACCGTGTAGATATTTCCATGTTTATACAGATGGCGGCGCCGATATTTCCATGGATATGTAGATGGCGGTGCAGATATTTCCATGTTTATACAGATAGCGGTGTAGTTATTTCCATGTTTATATAGATAGCGGTGTAGATATTTCCATGTATATACACATGGCTGTGTAGATATTTCCATGTTTATACAGAAGGCGTTGTAGATATTTCCATTTTTATACAAATAACTTTGTAAGTATTTCCATGTTTATACAGATGGCGGTGTAGATATTTCGATGTTTATAGAGACAGCAGTGGAGATATTTCCATATTTATACAGATAGCAGTGTAGATATTTCCATGTTTATACTGATCGTGGTGTAGATATTTCCATGTTTATAGAGATGGCGGTGTAGGTATTTCCATGTTTATAGACATAGCGGTTTAGATATTTCCATGTTTATATAGATGGCGTTGTAGATATTTCCATGTTTATACCGATAGCGGTGTTGGTATTTCCACGTTTATACAGATAGCGATGTAGATATTTCCATGTTTATACAGATAGCGGTGCAGATATTTTCATCTTTATACAGAAGGCATTGTAGATATTTCCTTATTCACACAGATGGCGGTGTAGATGTTTCCATGTTTATACAGATGGCGGAGTAGTTAGTTCCATGTTTATGGAGATGGCAGTGTAGATATTTTCATGTTTATAGAGATGGCGGTGTAGAGATTTCCATGTTTATAGAGATAGCAGTGTAGATATTTACATGTTTATACAGATGGCTGTGTAGATATTTCCATGTGTATACAGATGGCATTGAAGATATTTCCATGTTTATACAGATGACTGTATAGGTATTTACATGTTTTTACAGATGGCAGTGCAGATATTTCCATGTTTATAGAGATAGCGGTGTAGATATTACCATGTTTGTACAGATGGCGGTGTTGATATTTCCATCTATACACAGATGGCCGTGTAGATATTTCCATGTTTGTACAGATGGCGGCGTAGATATTTCCATGGATATGCAGATGGCGGTGTAGATATTTCCATGTTTATACAGATAGCGGTGTAGATATTTCCATGTTTTCACAGATGGTGGTGTAGATATTTCCATGTTTATACACATGGCGGAGTAGATACTTCCATCTTTATGGAGATGGCAGTGTAGATATTTTCATGTTTATAGAGATGGCGGTGTAGATATTTCCATATTTAAAGAGATAGCGGTGTTGATATTTCCATCTTTCTACAGATGGCAGTGTAGATAATTCCATGTTTATACAGATGGCCGTGTAGATATTTCCATATTTATACAGATGTCTGCGTAGATATTTCCATGTGTATACAAATGGTATTGTAGGTATTTCCATGTTTATACAGATGGTGGTGTAGATATTTCCATGTTTATTCAGATGACTGTGTAGATATTTCCATGTTTTTACAGATGGCAGTGTAGATTTTTCAATGTTTATAGAGATGGCGCTGTAGATATTTCCATGTTTATACAGATAACGGTGGAGATAATAAAATGTTTATACAGAGAGCAGTGGAGATATTTCCATGTATATACACATAGCAGTGTACATATTTCCATGTTTATAGAGACAGCGGTGTAGGTATTTCCATGTGTATACAGATAGCGGTGCAGATATTTCCAGGTTTACACAGATGCCTATGCATATATTTCCATATTTATACAGAGGGCTGTGTAGATATTTGTATGTTTATACAAATGGCAGTGTAGATATTTAAATGTTCCTACACATGACAGTGTAGGTATTTCCATGTTTATACAGATGTCTTTGTAGATATTTCCATGTTTATAGAGATAGCGGTGCAGATATTTCCATGTTTATACTGAAAGCGGTGTATAAATTTCCATGTTTATACAGATCATGGTGTAGATTTTTCCATGTTTATGCAGATACCGGTGTAGATATTTCCATGTTTATACAGACCACAGTGTAGATATTTTCATGTTTATACATATAGCACTGTAGATATTTCCAGGTTTGTACAGATGGCGGTGTTGATGTTTCCATCTATACACAGATTGCCGTGTAGGTATTTCCATGTGTATACAGATGGCATTGTAGATATTTCCATGTTTATACAGATGGTGGTGTAGATATTTCCATGTTTACACAGATGACTGTATAGGTATTTCCATGTATATACAGATGGCGGTGTAGATATTTCCATGTTTATAGAGATAGCGGTGAAGATATTTCCATATTTAGACAGATACCTGTGTAGAAATTTCCATGTTTATACAGATAGCGGTGTAAATATTTCCATGTTTATACAGATCGCGGTGTAGATATTTCCATGTTTATAGAGATAGCGGTCTAGATATTACCATGTTTATACACATAGCGGTGTAGATATTTCCATGTTAATACAGACCGCGGTGTAGATATTTCCATGTTTATACACATAGCGGTGCAGATATTTCCATGTCTGTAAAGATGGCGGTGTTGATATTTCCATCTCTACACAGATGACCGTGTAGATATTTCCATGTTTATACAGATGGCGGCGCAGATATTTCCATGGATATGTAGATGGCGGTGTAGATATTTTCATGTTTATTCAGATAGCGGTGTAGTTATTTCCATGTTTATATAGATAGCGGTGTAGATATTTCCATGTATATACACATGGCTGTGTAGGTATTTCCATGTTTGTACAGATGGCGGTGTAGATATTTCCATGCTTATACAAATAACTTTGTAAGTATTTCCATGTTTATACAGAAGGCGGTGTAGATATTTCGATGTTTATAGAGATAGCAGTGGAGATATTTCCGTGTTTATACAGATAGCGGTGTAGATATTTCCATGTTTATACTGATTGTGGTGTAGATATTTCCATGTTTATAGAGATGGCGCTGTAGATATTTCCATGTTCATAGATATAGCGATGTTGATTTTTCCATGTTTATAGAGATAGCGGTGTGGATATTTCCATGTTTATACAGATAGGGGTGTAGATATTTCCATGTTTTTACAGATATCAGTGTAGATATTTCCATGTTTACACAGATTGCAGTGTAGATATTTCCATCTTTCTACAGATGGCATTGTAGATATTTCCATGTTTATACAGATTGCGGTGTAGATATTTCCATGTTTATATAGATGGTGGGGTAGATATTACCATGTTTATACAGATAGCAGTGTAGATATTTCCATGTTTATACAGATCGTGGTGAAGATATTTCCATGTTTATACAGATCGCGGTGTAGGTATTTCCATGTTTATACCGATCGCGGTGTAGATATTTCCATGTTTATACAGATAGCGGTGTAGATATTTCCATGTTTATACAGATAGCGGTGTAGATATTTCCATGTTTATAGAGATAGCGGTGTAGGTATTTCCATGTTTATAGACATAGCGGTGTAGATATTTCCATGTTTATATAGATGGCGTTGTAGATATTTCCATGTTTATCCCGATAGCGGTGTTGGTATTTCCACGTTTATACAGATAGCGATGTAGATATTTCCATGTTTATACAGCTCGCGGTGCAGATATTTATATCTTTATACAGATGGCATTGTAGATATTTCCTCATTCACACAGATGGCGGTGTAGATGTTTCCATGTTTATACAGATGGCGGAGTAGTTAGTTCCATGTTTATGGAGATGACAGTGTAGATATTTTCATGTTTATAGAGATGGCGGTGTAGATATTTCCATGTTAATAGAGATAGCAGTGTAGATATTTCCAAGTTTATAGAGATAGCTATGTAGATATTGCCATGTGTATACAGATGGCATTGTAGATATTTCAATGTTTATACAGATGACTGTATAGTTATTTCCATGTTTTTACAGATGGCAGTGCAGATATTTCCATGTTTATAGAGATAGCGGTGTAGATATTTCCATGTTTGTACAGATGGCGGTGTTGATATTTCCATCCATACACAGATGGTCATGTAGAAATTTCCATGTTTATACAGATGGCAGCGTAGATACTTCCATGGACATGCAGATGGCGGTGTAGATATTTCCATGTTTATACAGATAGCGGTGTAGATATTTCCATGTTTTCACACAAGGTGGTGTAGATATCTCCGTGTTTTTACACATGGCGGAGTAGATACTTCCATCTTTATGGAGATGGCAGTGTAGATTTTTTCATGTTTATAGAGATGGCGGCGTAGATATTTCCATATTTATAGAGATAGCGGTGTAGATATTTCCATCTTTCTACAGATGGCAGTGTAGATATTTCCACGTTTATACAGATGGCGGTGTAGATATTTCCATATTTATACAGATGTCTGTGTAGATATGTCCATGTGTATACAGATGGTATTGTAGCTATTTCCATGTTTATACAGATGGTGGTGTAGATATTTCCATGTTTATTCAGATGACTGTGCAGTTATTTCCATGTTTTTACAGATGGCGGTGTAGATACTTCAATGTTTATAGAGATGGAGCTGTAGATATTTCCATGTTTATACAGATAACGTTGGAGATATTTCCATGTTTATACAGACAGCATTGGAGATATTTCCATGTTTATACACATAGCGGTGTACATATTTCCATGTTTATAGAGACAGCGGTGTAGGTATTTCCATGTTTATACAGATGCCTATGCAGATATCTCCATATTTATACAGAGGGCTGTGTAGATATTTCTATGTTTATACAGATCACAGTGTAGATATTTCCATGACCCTACACATGACTGTGTAGGTATTTCCATGTTTATACAGATGGCTTTGTAGATATTTCCATGTCTATAGAGATAGCAGTGAAGATATTTCCATGTTTATACAGATAGTGGTGTATATATTTCCATGTTTATACAGATCGTGGTGTAGATATTTCCATGTTTATACAGATACCGGTGTAGATATTTCCATGTTTATACAGACCGCAGTGTAGATATTTCCTTGTTTATAGAGATAGCAGTGTAGATATTTCCAAGTTTGTACAGATGGCGGTGCTGATGTTTCCATCTGTACACAGATTGCCGTGTAGGTATTTCCATGTGTATACAGATGGCATTGTAGATATTTCCATGTTTATACAGATGGTGGTGTAGATATTTCCATGTTTACACAGATGACTGTATAGGTATTTCCATGTTTATACAGATGGCGTTGTAGATATTTCCATGTTTATAGAGATAGCGGTGTAGATATTTCCATATTTATACAGATAACGGTGTGGAAATTTCCATGTTTATACAGATAGCGGTGTAAATATTTCCATGTTTATACAGATCACGGTGTAGATATTTCCATGTTTATAGAGATAGCGGTGTAGATATTTCCATGTTTATAGAGATAGCGGTGTAGACATTTCCATGTTTATACAGACCGCGGTGTAAATATTTCCATGTTTTTACAGATAGCGGTGCAGATATTTCCATGTTTGTACAGATGGCGGTGTTGATATTTCCAACTATACACAGATGACCGTGTAGATATTTCCATGTTTATACAGATGGCGGCGCAGATATTTCCATGGATATGTAGATGGCAGTGTAGTTATATCCATGTTTACACAGATAGCGGTGTAGTTATTTCCATGTTTATATAGATAGCGGTGTAGATATTTCCATGTATATACTCATGGCTGTGTAGATAATTCAATGTTTATACAGATGGCGGTGTAGCTATTTCCATGTTTATACCGATAACTTTTTAAGTATTTCCATGTTTATACAGATGGCGGTGTAGATATTTCGATGTTTATGGAGATAGCAGTGGAGATATTTCCATGTTTATACAGATAGTGGTGTAGATATATCCACGTTTATACTGATCGCGGTGTAGATATTTCCATGTTTATAGAGATGACGGTGTAGATATTTCCATGTTCATAGAGATAGCGGTGTTGGTTTTTCCATGTTTATAGAGATAGCTGTGTGGATATTTCCATGCTAATACAGATAGGGGTGTAGATATTTCCATGTTTATAGAGATGGCGGTATAGATATTTCCATGTTTATACTGATCACGGTGTAGATATTTCCATATTTATACAGATCGCGGTGTAGATATTTCCATGTTTATACAGATCATGGTGTAGATATTTCCATGTTTATACCGATCGCGGTGTTGATATTACCATGTTTATAGTGAAAGCGGTGCAAATATTTCCACATTTATACAGATAGCGGTGTAGTTATTAGCATGTTTATTCAGATAGCGGTGTAGATATTTCCATGTATAAACAGATGTCTGTGTATATATTTCCATGTTTAAACAGATGGCGGTGTAGATATTTCCTAGTTTATACAAATAGCGGTGTAGTTATTTCCATGTTTATACAGATCACGGTGTAGATATATCCTTGTTTATACAAATAGCGGTGTAGTTATTTCCATGCTTATACAGATAGCGGTGTAGATATTTCCTTGTTTATACAAATACCGGTGTAGATATTTCGATGCTTATACAGATTACGGTGTAGATATTTCCTTGTTTATACAAATAGCGTTGTAGTTATTTCCATGTTTATACAGATAGCGGTGTAGATATTTCCATGTATATACAGATGGCTTCGTAGATATTCCCATGTTTATACAGATGGCTGTGTAGATGTTTCCATGTTTATACAGATGACTTTGTAGTTATTTCCATGTTTATACAGATGGCGGTGTAGGTATTTCCATATTTATAGAGATAGCTGTGTAGATATTTCCATGTTTATACAGATAGCTGTGTAGATATTTCCATGTTTGTACAGATCGCGGTGTAGATATTTCCATGTTTATACAGATCGCGGTGTAGATATTTACATGTTTATAAAGATAGCGGTGTAGATATTTCCAAGTTTTTAGAGATATCGGTGTAGATATTTCCATGTTTACACAGATTGCGGTGTAGATATTTAAATCTTTCTACAGATGGCATTGTAGATATTTCCATGTTTATACAGATGGTTGTGTAGATATTTCCATGTTTATATAGATGGCGGTGTAGATATTACCATGTTTATACAGATAGCGGTGTAGATATTTCCATGTTTATACAGATAGTTGTGAAGATATTTCCATGTTTATACAGATCGCGGTGTAGATATTTCCATGTTTATACAGATCGCGGTGTAGATATTTCCATGTTTATACAGATAGCGGTGTAGATATTTCCATGTTTATATAGATAGCGGTGTAGGTATTTCCATGTTTATAGACATAGCGGTGTAGATATTTCCATGTTTATATATATGGCGTTGTAGATATTTCCATGTTTATACCGATAGCGGTGTTGGTATTTCCACTTTTATACAGATAGCGATGTAGATATTTCCATGTTTATACAGCTAGCGGTGCAGATATTTATATCTTTATACAGATGGCATTGTAGATATTTCCTTGTTCACACAGATGGCGGTGTAGATGATTCAATGTTTATACAGATGGCGGAGTAGTTAGTTCCATGTTTATGGAGATGGCTGTGTAGATATTTTCATGTTTATAGAGATAGCAGTGTAGATATTTACATGTTTATACAGATGGCTGTGTAGATATTTCCATGTGTATACAGATGGCATTGTAGATATTTCCATGTTTATACAGATGACTGTATAGGTATTTCCATGTTTTTACAGAGGGCAGTGCAGATATTTCCATGTTTATAGAGATAGTGGTGTAGATATTTCCGTGTTTGTACAGATGCTGGTGTTGATATTTCCATTTATACACAGATGGCCGTGTAGATGTTTCCATGTTTTTACAGATGGCGGCGTAGATATCTCCATGTTCATGCAGATGGCGTTGTAGATATTTCGTTGTTTTTACAGATGGCAGTGTAGATATTTCAATGTTTATAGAGATGGCACTGTAGATATTTCCATGTTTATACAGATCGTGGTGTAGATATTTCCAGGTTTATACAGACACCGGTGTATATATTTCCATGTTTATACAGACCGCAGTGTAGATATTTCCATGTTTATCGAGATAGCTGTGTAGATATTTCCATGTTTGTACAGATGGCGGTGTTGATGTTTCCATCTATACACAGATTGCCGTGTAGGTATTTCCATGTGTATACAGATGACATTGTAGATATTTCCATGTTTACACAGATGGTGTTGTACATATTTCCATGTTTACACAGATGACTGAGTAGGTATTTCCATGTTTATACAGATGGCGGTGTAGATATTTCCATGTTTATACCGATAGCGGTGTTGGTATTTCCACGTTTATACAGATAGCGTTGTAGATATTTCCATGTTTACACAGATGGTGGTGTAGATATTTCCGTGGTTATACACATGGTGGAGTAGATAATTCCATCTTTATGGAGATGGCAGTGTAGATATTTTCATGTTTATAGAGATGGCAGTGTAGATATTTCCATATTTATAGAGATAGCGGTGTAGATATTTCCATCTTTCTACAGATGTCAGTGTAGATATTTCCATGTTTATGCAGATGGCGGTGTAGATATTTCCATATTTATACAAATGTCTGTGTAGATATTTCCATGTGTATACAGATGGTATTGCAGCTATTTCCATGTTTATACAGATGGTGGTGTAGATATTTCCATGTTTATTCAGATGACTGTGTAGATATTTCCATGTTTTACAGATGGCAGTGTAGATATTTCCATCTTTCTACAAATGGCAGTGTAGATATTTCCATTTTTATAGAGATGGCGGTGTAGATATTTCCTTGTTTATATAGATGGCAGTGCAGATATTTTCTGTTTATGTAGATGGCGTTGTAGATACCTCCATGTTTAAAGAGATGGCGGTGTGTATACTTCAATGTTTATGGAGATAGCGGTGTAGATATTTCCATGTTTGTAGAGATAGCGGTGTAGTTATTTCCATGTTTATAGAGATAGCCGTGTAGATATTTCCATGTTTCTACAGATGACCGTGTAGATATTTCCATATTTGTACAGATGGCACTGTAGGTATTTCCATGTTTATAGAGATAGCAGTGTAGATATTTTCATATTTTTACAGATTGCGGTGGAGATATGTCCATGTTTATACAGATAGCGGTGTACATATTTCCATGTTTATAGAGATAGCGGTGTATGTATTTCCATGTTTATAGACATAGCGGTGTAGATATTTCCATGTTTATATAGATGGCGTTGTAGATATTTCCATGTTTATACCGATAGCGGTGTTGTTATTTCCACGTTTATACAGATAGCGATATAGATATTTCCATGTTTATACAGCTCGCGGTGCAGATATTTATATGTTTATACAGATGGCATTGTAGATATTTCCTTATTCACACAGATGGCGGTGTAGATGTTTCCATGTTTATACAGATGGCGGAGTAGTTAGTTCCAAGTTTATGGAGATGGCAGTGTAGATATTTTCATGTTTATAGAGATGGCAGTGTAGATATTTCCATGTTTATAGGGATAGCAGTGTAGATATATACATGTTTATACAGATGGCTGTGTAGATATTTCCATGTGTATACAGATGGCATTGTAGATATTTCCATGTTTATACAGATGACTGTATAGGTATTTCCTTGTTTTTACAGATGGCAATGCAGATATATCCATGTTTAAAGAGATAGCGGTGTAGATATTTTCATGTTTATACAGATCGCGGTGGAGATATTTCCATGTTTATACATATAGCAATGGAGATATTTCCACGTTAATACAGATAGCGGTGTAGATATTTCCATGTTTATACAGATAGTGGTGTAGGTATTTCCATGTTTATACAGATGGCTGGGCCGATATTTCCATGTTTATACAGAGTACTCTGTAGATATTTCCATGTTTATATAGATGACAGTGTAGATATTTCCAGGATTATAGAGATAACTGTGAAGATATTTCCATGTTAATACAGATGGTGGTGTAGATATTTCCATGCTTATACAGATAGCGGTGTAGATATTTCCCTGTTTATTGAGATAGCGGTGTAAATATTTCCAATTAATACAGATAGTGGTGTAGATATTTCCATGCTTTTACAGATAGCGGTGTAGATATTTCCATCTTTATTCAGAGAGTGCTGTACATATTTCCATGTTTATACAGATCACTGTGTAGATATTTCCATGTTTATACAGATAACGTTGTAGGTATTTCCATCTTTATACAAACGGTGGTGTAGATATTTCTATATTCCTACACATGACTGAGTAGTTATTTCCATGTTTATACAGATGGTGGTGTAGATATTTCCATATTTATAGAGATAGCAGTGTAGATATTTCCAGGTTTATACAGATAGCGGTGTAAATATTTCCATGTTTATACAGATCGTGGTGTAGATATTTCCATGTTTATACAGATACCGGTGTGGATATTTCCATGTTTATACAGACTGCAGTGTAGGTATTTCTATGTTTATACAGATATCGGTGTAGATATTTCCATGTTTGTACAGATGGCGGTGTTGATATTTCCATCTGTTCACAGATTGCCGTGTAGATATGTCCATCTTTATACAGATGGCGTTGTAGATATTTCCATGGATATGCAGATGGCGGTGTGGATATTTCCATGTTTATAGAGATAGCGGTGTAGGTATGTCCATGTTTATAGACTTAGTGGTGTAGATATTTCCATGTTTATATAGATGGCGTTGTAGATATTTCCATGTTTATACCGATAGCGGTGTTGGTATTTCCACGTTTATACAGATAGCGATGTAGATATTTCCATGTTTATACAGCTCGCGGTGCAGATATTTATATCTTTATACAGATGGCATTGTAGATATTTCCTTATTCACACAGATGGCGGTGTAGATGTTTCCATGTTTATACAGATGGCGGAGTAGTTAGTTCCATGTTTATGGAGATAGCGGTGTAGATATTTTCATGTTTATACAGATTGCGGTGGAGACATGTCCATGTTTATACAGATAGCAATGGAGATACTTCCACGTTAATACACATAGCTGTGTAGATATTTCCAAGTTTATACAGATAGCGGTGTAGATATTTCCATGTTTATACAGATGGCTGTGCCGATATTTCCATGATTATACAGAGTTCTCTGTAGATATTTCCATGTTTATATAGATGGCAGTGTAGATATTTCCAGGATTATACAGGTGACTGTGTAGATATTTCCATGTTAATACAGATGGCGGTGTAGATATTTCCATGCTTATAGAGATAGCGGTGTAGATATTTCCATGTTTATTGAGATAGCGGTGTAAATATTTCCAATTAATACATATAGTGGTGTAGATATTTCCATGTTTTTACAGATAGCGGTGTAGATATTTCCATGTTTGTACAGATGGCGGTGTAGATATTTCCATCTATACACAGATGGGCGTGTAGATATTTCCATGTTTATACAGATGGCGGCGTAGATATTTCCATGGACATGCAGATGGCGGTGTAGTTATTTCCATGTTTATACCGATAGCGGTGAAGATAATTCCATGTTTACACAGATGGTGGTGTAGATATTTTCATGTTTATACACATGGTGGAGTAGATAATTCCATCTTTATGGAGATGGCAGTGTGGATATTTTCATGTTTATAGAGATGGCGGTGTAGGTATTTCCATGTTTATACAGATAGCAGTGTAGTTATTTACATGTTTATACAGATGGCTTTGTAGATATTTCCATGTGTATACAGATGGCATTGTAGATATTTCCATGTTTATACAGATGACTGTGTAGGTATTTCCATGTTTTTACAGATGGCATTGCAGATATTTCCTTGTTTATAGAGATAGCGGTGTAGATATTTCCATTTTTGTACAGATGGCGGTGTTGATATTTCCATCTATACACAGATGGCCGTGTAGATATTTCCATGTTTACACAGATGGCGGCGTAGAAATGTCCATGGACATGCAGATGGCGGTGCAGTTATTTCCATGTTTATACAGATAGCGGTGTAGATATTTCCATGTTTACACAGATGGTGGTGTAGATATTTCCATGTTTATACACATGGCGGAGTAGATACTTCCATCTTTATGGAGATGGCAGTGTAGATATTTTCATGTCTATAGAGATGGCGGTGTAGATATTCCCATATTTATAGAGATAGCGGTGTAGATATTTCCATCTTTCTACAGATAGCAGTGTAGATATTTCCATGTTTATACAGATGGCGGTGTAGATATTTCCATATTTATACAGATGTCTGTGTAGGTATTTCCATGAGTATACAGATGGTATTGTGGCAATTTCCATGTTGATACAGATGGTGGTGTAGATATTTCCATGTTTATTCAGATGACTGTGTAGATATTTCCATGTTTTTACAGATGACAGTGTAGATATTTCAATGTTTATAGAGATGGCGCTGTAGATATTTCCATGTTTATACAGATAACGGTGGAGATATTTCCATGTTTATACAGACAGCAGTGGAGATATTTCCATGTTTATACACATAGCGGTGTACATATTTCCATGTTTATGGAGACAGCGGTGTAGGTATTTCCATGTTTATACACAGAGCGGTGCAGATATTTCCATGTTTATACAGATTCCTATGCAGATATTTCCATATTTATACGGAGGGCTGAGTAGACATTTCTATGCTAATACAGATGGCGGTGTAGATATTTCCATGTTCCTACACATGACTGTGTAGGCATTTCCATGTTTATACAGATGGCTTTGTAGATATTTCCATGTTTATAGAGATAGCGGTGCAGATATTTCCATGTTTATACAGATAGCGGTGTATATATTTCCATGTTTATACAGATCGTGGTGTAGATATATCCATGTTTATACAGACCGCAGTGTAGATATTTCCATGTTTATAGAGATAGCAGTGTAGATATTTCCATGTTTGTACAGATGGCGGTGTTGATGTTTCCATCTATACACAGATTGCCGTGTAGGTATTTCCATGTGTATACAGATGGCCTTGTAGATATTTCCATGTTTACACAGATGACTGTATAGGTATTTCCATGTTTATACAGATGGCGGTGTAGATATTTCCATGTTTATAGAGATAGCGGTGTTGATATTTCCATATTTATACAGATAACGGTGTAGAAATTTCCATGTTTATACAGATATCGGTGTAAATATTTCCATGTTTATACAGATCACGGTGTAGATATTTCCATGTTTATAGAGATAGCGGTGTATATACTTCCACGTTTATACAGATAGCGGTATAGATATTTCCATGTTTATACAGACCGCGGTGTAGATATTTCCATGTTTATATAGATCGTGGTGAAGACATTTCCATGTTTATACACATGGCTGTGTAGATATTTCCATGTTTATACAGATGACTTTGTAGGTATTTCCATGTTTATACAGATTGCGGTGTAGGTATTTCCATGTTTTTAGAGATAGCTGTGTAGATATTTCCATGTTTATACAGATAGCTGTGTAGATATTTCCATGTTTATACAGATCACACTGTAGATATTTCCATGTTTATACAAATCGCGGTGTAGATATTTCCATGTTCCTGCACATGACTCTGTTGGTATTTCCATGTTATACAGATGGCTTTGTAGATATTTCCATGTTTATAGAGATAGCGGTGTAGATATTTCCATGTTTATACAGATAGCGGTGTAAATATTTCCATGTTTATACAGATCGTGGTGTAGATATTTCCATGTTTATACGGATACCGGTGTAGAAATTTCCATGTTTATACAGACCACAGTGTAGATATTTCCATGTTTATACAGATAGCGGTGTAGATATTTCCATGTTTGTACAGATGGCAGTGTTGATCTTTCCATCTATACACAGATTGCCGTGTAGGTATTTCCATGTGTATACAGATGGCATTGTAGATATTTCCATGTTTATAGAGATAGCATTGTAGATATTTCCATGTTTATACAGATGGTGGTGTAGATATTTCCATGTTTATAGAGATAGCGGTGTAGATATTTCCATATTTATACAGATAACGGTGTAGATATTTCCATGTTTATACAGATAGCAGTGTAAATATTTCCAGGTTTATACACATCACGGTGTAGATATTTCCATGTTTATAGAGATAGCGGTGTAGTTATTTCCATGTTTATACAGATAGCGGTTTAGATATTTCCATGTTTATACAGACCGTGGTGTAGATATTTCCATGTTTATACAGATGGCGGTGTAGGTAATTCCATGTATATACAGATGGCTTTGTAGATATTTTCATGTTTATACAAATGGCTTTGTAGATATTTCCATGTTTATACAGATGACTTTTTAGGTATTTCCTTGTTTATACAGATGGCGGTGTAGATATTTCCTTGTTCATAGAGATAGCTGTGTAGGTATTTCCATGTTTATACAGATAGCATTGTAGATATTTCCATGTTCATAGAGATAGCTGTGTAGATATTTCCATGTTTATACAGATAGCGGTGTAGATATTTCCATGTTTATTCAGATAGCGGTGTAGTTATTAGCATGTTTATACAGATAGCGGTGTAGATATTTCCATGTATAAACAGTTGTCTGTGTATATATTTCCATGTTTAAACAGATGGCGGTGTAGATATGTCCTTGTTTATACAAATAGCGGTGTAGGTATTTACATGCTTATACAGCTCGTGGTGTAGATGTTTCCATGTTTATACAGATCATGGTGTAGATATTTCCATGTTTATACAGATGGCAGTGAAGATATTTCTATATTTATACAGATAGTAGTGTAGATATTTCCATGTTTATTCAGATAGCAGTGTAGGTATTACCATGTTTATACAGATAGCGGTGTAGATATTTCCATATTTATACAGATGGCGATGTAGATAATTCCATGTTTATAGAGATGGCAGTGTAGATATTTCCATGTTTATTTAGAAAGCGGTGTAGATACATCCATGTTCATAGAGATAGCTGTGAGTATATTTCCATGTTTATACAGATAGCAGTGTAGATATTTCCATTTTTATAGAGATAGCGGTTTAGATATTTCATATTTATACAGATAGCGGTGTAGATATTTCCATGTTTATACAGATTGCGAGGTAGATATTTCCATGTTTATACAGATAGCGGTGTAGATATTTCCACGTTTATACAGATGGCGGTGTAGATATTTCCATTTTTCTACAAATGGCAGTGTAGATATTTCCATGTTTATAGAGATGGCGGTGTAGATATTTCCATGTTTATATAGATGGCAGTGTAGATATTTTCTTGTTTATGTAGATGGCGTTGTAGATATCTCCATATTTAAAGAGATGGCGTTGTAAATATTTCCATGTTGATGGAGATAGCGGTGTAGATATTTCCATGTTCATAGAGATAGCGGTGTAGTTATTTCCATGTTTATAGAGATAGTGGTGTAGATATTTCCATGTTTCTACAGATAAATGTGTAGATATTTCCATTTTTGTACAGATGGCATGGTAGATATTTCCATGTTTATAGAGATAGCGGTGTAGATATTTTCATGTTTATACAGATTGCGGTGGATATACGTCCATGTTTATACAGATAGCAATGGAGATATTTCCACGTTAGTACACATAGCGGTGTAGATATTTCCATGTTTATACAGATAGCTGTGCAGATATTTCCATGTTTATACAGAGTTCTCTGTAGATATTTCCATGTTTATATAGATGACAGTGTAGATATTTCCAGGTTTATACAGATGACTGTGTTGATATTTCCATGTTTATACAGATGACGGTGTAGATACTTCCATGTTTATAGAGATAGCGGTGTAGATATTTCCATGTTTATACAGATAGCGGTGCAGTTATTTCCATGTTTGTACAGATGGCGGTGTTGATATTTCCATCTCTACACAGAGGACCGTGTAGATATTTCCATGTTTATACAGATGGCGGCACAGATATTTCCATGGATATGTAGATGGCGGTGTAGATATTTCCATGATTATACAGATAGCGGTGTATTTATTTCCATGTTTATATAGATAGCGGTGTAGATATTTCCATGTATATACACATGGCTGTGTAGATATTTCCATGTATATACAGATGGCGGTGTAGATATTTCCATGTTTATACAGATAACTTTGGAAGTCTTTCCATGTTTATACAGATGGCGGTGTAGATATTTCGATGTTTATAGAGACAGCAGTGGAGATATTTCCATGTTTATACAGATAGCGGTGTAGATATTTCCATGATTATACTGATCGCGGTGTAGATATTCCCATGTTTATAGTGATGGCGGTGTAGATATTTCCATGTTCATAGAGATAGCGGTGTTGGTTTTTCCATGTTTATAGAGATAGCGGTCTGGATAGTCCCATGTTTATACAGATAGGGGTGTAGATATTTCCATCTTTATACAGATAGCAGTGTAGATGTTACCATGTTTATATAGATAGCAGTGTAGATATTTCCATGTTTATACAGATGGCGATGTAGATAATTCCATGTTTATAGTGATGGCAGTGTAGATATATCCATGTTTGTTTAGATAGCGGTGTAGATATATCCATGTTCATAGAGATAGCAGTGAGGATATTTCCATGTTTATACAGATAGCAGTGTAGATATTTCCATTTTTATAGAGATAGCGGTTTAGATATTTCATATTTATATAGATAGCGGTTTAGATATTTCCATGTTTATACAGATTGTGGTGTATATATTTCCATGTTTATACAGATAGCGGTGTAGATATTTCCACGTTTATACACATGGCGGTGTAGATATTTCCATCTTTCTACAAATGGCGGTGTAGATATTTCCATGTGTATAGAGGTGGCGGTGTAGATATTTCCATGTTTATATAGATGGCAGTGTAGATATTTTCTTGTTTATGTAGATGCCGTTGTGGATATCTCCATGTTTAAAGTGATGGCGGTGTATATATTTCCATGTTGATGGAGATAGCGTAGATATTTCCATGTTTGTACAGATGGCATTGTAGATATTTCCATGTTTATAGAGATAGCGGTGTAGATATTTTCATGTTTATACAGATTGCGGTGGACATATGTCCATGTTTATACAGATAGCAATGGAGATATTTCCACGTAAATACACATAGCGGTGTAGATATTTCCATGTTTATGCAGATAGCGGTGTAGATATTTCCATGTTTATGCAGATAGCGGTGTAGATATTTCCATGTTTATACAGATGGCTGTGCAGATATTTCCATGTTTATACAGAGTTCTCTGTAGATATTTCCATGTTTCTATAGATGACAGTGTAGATATTTCCATCTCTACACAGATGACCGTGTAGATATTTCCATGTTTATACAGATGGCGGCACAGATATTTCCATGGATATGTAGACGGCGGTGTAAATATTTCCATGTTTATAGAGATAGCGGTGTAGATATATCAATGTTCCTAGAGATAGCAGTGAGGATATTTCCATGTTTATACAGATAGCAGTGTACGTATTTCCACTTTTATAGAGATAGCGGTTTAGATATTTCATATTTATACAGAGAGCGGTGTAGATATTTCCATGTTTATACAGATCACGGTGTAGATATTTCCATGTTTATACAGATCGCGGTGTAGATGTTTCCAATTTTATACAGATAGCGGTGTAGATATTTCCATGTTTATACAGATGACGGTGTAGATATTTCCATGTTTATAGAGATGGCGGTGTAGATATTTCCATGTTTATGGAGATAGCGGTGTAGATATATCAATGTTCATAGAGATAGCAGTGAGGATATTTCCATGTTTATACAGATAGCAGTGTAGATATTTCCACTTTTATAGAGATAGCGGTTTAGATATTTCATATTTATACAGAGTGCGGTGTAGATATTTCCATGTTTATACAGATTGCAGTGTATATATTTCCATGTTTATACAGATAGCGGTGTAGGTATTTCCACGTTTATACAGATGGCGGTGTAGATATTTCCATATTTCTACAAATGGCAGTGTAGATATTTCCATGTTTATAGAGATGGCGGTGTAGATATTTCCATATTTATATAGATGGCAGAGTATTTTCTTGTTTATGTAGATGGCGTTGTAGATACCTCCATGTTTAAAGAGATGGCGGTGTGTATATTTCCATGTTGAGGGAGATAGCGGTGTAGATATTTCCATGTTTATAGAGATAGCGGTGTAGTTACTTCCATGTTTATAGAGATAGCGGTGTAGATATTTCCATGTTTCTACAGATGACTGTGTAGATATTTCCATGTTTGTACAGATGGCAGTGTAGATATTTCCAAGTTTATAGAGATAGAAGTGTAGATATTTTCATGTTTATACATATTGCGGTGGAGATTTCTCCATGTTTATACAGATAGCAATGGAGATATTTCCACGTTAATACACATAGCGGTGTTGATATTTCCATGTTTATACAGATAGCGTTGTAGATATTTCCATGTTTATACAGAGTTCTCTGTAGATATTTCCATGTTTATATAGATGACAGTGCAGATATTTCCAGGGTTATACAGATGGCTGTGTAGATATTTCCATGTTTATACAGATGGCTGTGTAGATATTTCCATGTTTATACAGATGACTTTGTAGGTATTTCCATGTTTATACAGATGGCGGTGTAGATATTTCCATGTTTATAGAGATAGCTGTGTAGATATTTCCATGTTTACACAGATAGCGGTTTAGATATTTCCATGTTTATACAGATCACGGTGTAGATATTTCCATGTTTATACAGATAGCGGTGTAGATATTTCAATGTTTATAGAGATGGCGGTGTAGATATTTCCATGTTTATAGAGATAGCGGTGTAGATATATCAATGTTCATAGTGATAGCAGTGAGGATATTTCCATGTTTATACAGATAGCAGTGTAGATATTTCCACTTTTATAGAGATAGCAGTTTAGATATTTCATATTTATACAGAGAGCGGTGTAGATATTTCCATGTTTATACAGATTGCGGTGTAGATATTTCCATGTTTATACAGATAGCGGTGTAGGTATTTCCACGTTTATAGAGATGGTGGTGTAGATATTTCCATCTTTCTACAAATGACAGTGTAGATATTTCCATGTTTATAGAGATGGCGGTGTAGATATTTCCATGTTTATATAGTTGGCAGTGTAGATATTTTCTTGTTTATGTAGATGGCGTTGTAGATACCTCCATGTTTAAAGAGATGGCGGTGTGTGTATTTCCATGTTGATGGAGAAAGCGGTGTAGATAATTCCATTTTTATAGAGATAGCGGTGTAGTTATTTCCATGTTTATAGAGATAGCGGTATAGATATTTCCATGTTTCTACAGATGACTGTGTAGATATTTCCATGTTTGTACAGATGGCAGTTTAGATATTTCCATGTTTATACAGATAGAAGTGTAGATATTTTCATGTTTATACATATTGCGGTGGAGATTTGTCCATGTTTATACAGATAGCAATGGAGATATTTCCACGTTAATACACATAGCGGTGTAGATATTTCCAGGTTTATACAGATAGCGTTGTAGATATTTCCATGTTTATACAGATGGCTCTGCCGATATTTCCATGTTTATACAGAGTTCTCTGTAGATATTTCCATGTTTATATAGATGACAGTGCAGATATTTCTAGCTTTATACAGATGGCTGTGTAGATATTTCCATGTTTATACAGATGGCTGTGTAGATATTTCCATGTTTACACTGATAGCGGTTTAGATATTTCCATGTTTATACAGATCGCGGTGTAGATATTAACATGTTTATACAGATCGCGGTGTAGATATTTCCATGTTTATACAGATAGCGGTGTCGATATTTCCATGTTTATACAGATGACGGTGTAGATATTTCCATATTTACAGAGATGGGGGTGTAGATATTTCCATGTTTATAGAGATAGCGGTGTAGATCTATCAATGTTCATAGAGATAGCAGTGAGGATATTTCCATGTTTATACAGATAGTAGTGTAGATATTTCCACTTTTTTAGAGATAGCGGTTTAGATATTTCATATTTATACAGAGAGCGGTTTAGATATTTCCATGTTTATACAGATTACGGTGTAGATATTTCCATGTTTGTACAGATAGCGGTGTAGATATTTCCACGTTTATACAGATGGCGGTGTAGATATTTCCATCTTTCTACAAATGGCAGTGTAGGTATTTCCATGTTTATAGAGATGGCGGTGTAGATATTTCCATGTTTATATAGATGGCAGTGTAGATATTTTCTTGTTTATGTAGATGGCGTTGTAGATACCTCCATGTTTAAAGAGATGGCGGTGTGTATATTTCCATGTTGATGGAGATAGCAGTGTAGATATTTCCATGTTTATAGAGATAGCGGTGTAGTTATTTCCATGTTTATAGAGATAAGCGGTGTAGATATTTCCATGTTTCTACAGATGACTGTGTAGATATTTCCATGTTTGTACAGATGGCAGTGTAGATATTTCCATGTTTATAGAGATAGAAGTGTAGATATTTTCATGTTTATACATATTGCGGTGGAGATTTGTCCATGTTTATACACATAGCAATGGAGATATTTCCACGTTAATACACATAGCGGTGTAGATATTTCCATGTTTATACAGATTGCATTGTAAATATTTCCATGTTTATACAGAGTTCTCTGTAGATATTTCCATGTTTATATAGATGACAGTGCAGATATTTCCAGGTTTATACAGATGGCTGTGTAGATATTTCCATGTTTATACAGATGGCTGTGTAGATATTTCCATCTTTATACAGATGACTTTCTAGGTATTTCCATGTTTACACAGATGGCGGTGTAGATATTTCCATGTTTATAGAGATAGCTGTGTAGATATTTCCATGTTTACACAGATAGCGGTTTAGATATTTCCATGTTTATACAGATCGCGGTGTAGATATTTCCATGTTTATACAGATCGCGGTGTAGATATTTCCATGTTTATACAGATAGCGGTGTAGATATTTCCATGTTTATACAGATGACGGTGTAGATATTCCCATGTTTATAGAGATGGCGGTGTAGATATTTCCATGTTTATGGAGATAGCGGTGTAGATCTATCAATGTTCATAGTGATTGCAGTGAGGATATTTCCATGTTTATACAGATAGCAGTGTAGATATTTCCACTTTTATACAGATAGCGGTTTAGATATTTCATATTTATACAGAGAGCGGTGTAGATATTTCCATGTTTATACAGATTGCGGTGTAGATATTTCCATGTTTATACAGAGAGTGGTGTAGATATTTCCACGTTTATACAGATGGCGGTGTAGATATTTCCATCTTTCTACAAATGGCAGTGTAGATATTTCCATGTTTATAGAGATGGCGGTGTAGATATTTCCATGTTTATATAGATGGCAGTGTAGATATTTTCTTGTTTATGTAGATGGCGTTGTAGATACCTCCATGTTTAAAGAGATGGCGGTGTGTATATTTCCATGTTGATGGAGATAGCGGTGTAGATATTTCCATGTTTATAGAGATAGCGGCATAGTTATTTCCATGTTTATAGAGATAGCGGTGTAGATATTTCCATGTTTCTACAGATGACTGTGTAGATATTTCCATGTTTGTACAGATGGCAGTGTAGATATTTCCATGTTTATAGAGATAGAAGTGTAGATATTTTCATGTTTATACATATTGCGGTGGAGATTTGTCCATGTTTATACAGATAGCAATGGAGATATTTCCACGTTAATACACATAGCGGTGTAGATATTTCCATGTTTATACAGATAGCGTTGTAGATATTTCCATGTTTATACAGATGGCTGTGCCCATATTTCCATGTTTATACAGAGTTCTCTGTAGATATTTCCATGTTTATATAGATGACAGTGCAGATATTTCCAGGTTTATAGAGATGGCTGTGTAGATATTTCCATGTTTATACAGATGGCTGTGTAGATAATTCCATGTTTATACAGATGACTTTGTAGGTATTTCCAGGTTTATACAGATGGCCGTGTAGATATTTCCATGTTTATAGAGATAGCTGTGTAGATATTTCCATGTTTACACAGATAGCGGTTTAGATATTTCCATGTTTATACAGATCGCGGTGTAGATATTTCCATGTTTATACAGATCGCGGTGTAGATATTTCCATGTTTATACCGATAGCGGTGTAGATATTTCCATGTTTATACAGATGACGTTGTAGATATTTCCATGTTTATAGAGATGGTGGTGTAGATATTTCCATGTTTATAGAGATAGCGGTGTAGATATATCAATGTTCATAGAGATAGCAGTGAGGATATTTCCATGTTTATACAGATAGCAGTGTAGATATTTCCACTTTTATAGAGATAGCGGTTTAGATATTTCATATTTATACAGAGAGCGGTGTAGATATTTCCATGTTTATACAGATTGCGGTGTAGATATTTCCATGTTTATACAGATAGCGGTGTAGATATTTCCATCTTTCTACAAATGGCAGTGTAGATATTTCCATGTTTATAGAGATGGCGGTGTAGATATTTCCATGTTTATATAGATGGCAGTGTAGATATTTTCTTGTTTATGTAGATGCCGTTGTAGATACCTCCATGTTTAAAGAGATGGCGGTGTGTATATTTCCGTGTTGATGGAGATAGCGGTGTAGATATTTCCATGTTTATAGAGATAGCGTTTTAGTTATTTCCATGTTTATAGAGATAGCGGTGTAGATATTTCCATGTTTCTACAGATGACTGTGTAGAGATTTCCATGTTTGTACAGATGGCAGTGTAGATATTTCCATGTTTATAGAGATAGAAGTGTAGATATTTTCATGTTTATACATATTGCGGTGGAGATTTGTCCATGTTTATACAGATAGCAGTGGAGATATTTCCATGTTAATACACATAGCGGTGTAGATATTTCCATGTTTATACAGATAGCGTTGTATATATTTCCATGTTTATACAGATGGCTGTGCCGATATTTCCATGTTTATACAGAGTTCTCTGTGGATATTTCCATGTTTATATAGATGACAGTGCAGATATTTCCAGGTTTATACAGATGGCTGTGTAGATATTTCCATGTTTATACAGATGGCTGTGTAGATATTTCCATGTTTATACAGATGACTTTGTAGGTATTTACATGTTTATACAGATGGCGGTGTAGATATTTCCATGTTTATAGAGATAGCTGTGTAGATATTTCCATGTTTACACAGATAGCGGTTTAGATATTTCCATGTTTATACAGATCGTGGTATAGATATTTCCATGTTTATACAGATCGCGGTGTAGATATTTCCATGTTTATACCGATAGCGGTGTAGATATTTCCATGTTTATACAGATGACGGTGTAGATATTTACATGTTTATAGAGATAGCGGTGTAGATATATCAATGTTCATAGAGATAGCAGTGAGGATATTTCCATGTTTATACAGATAGCAGTGTAGATATTTCCACTTTTATAGAGATAGCGGTTTAGATATTTCATATTTATACAGAGAGCGGTGTAGATATTTCCATGTTTATACAGATTGCGGTGTGGATATTTCCATGTTTATACAGATAGCGGTGTAGATATTTCCACGTTTATACAGATGGCGGTGTAGATATTTCCATCTTTCTACAAATGGCAGTGTAGATATTTCCATGTTTATAGAGATGGCGGTGTAGATATTTCCATGTTTATATAGATGGCAGTGTAGATATTTTCTTGTTTATGTAGATGCCGTTGTAGATACCTCCATGTTTAAAGAGATGGCGGTGTGTATATTTCCATGTTGATGGAGATAGCGGTGCAGATATTTCCATGTTTATAGAGATAGTGGTGTAGTTATTTCCATGTTTATAGAGATAGCGGTGTAGATATTTCCATGTTTCTACAGATGACTGTGTAGATATGTCCATGTTTGTACAGATGGCAGTGTAGATATTTCCATGTTTATAGAGATAGAAGTGTAGATATTTTCATGTTTATACATATTGCGGTGGAGATTTGTCCATGTTTATACAGATAGCAGTGGAGATATTTCCACGTTAATACACATAGCGGTGTAGATATTTCCATGTTTATACAGATAGCGTTGTAGATATTTCTGTTTATACAGATGGCTGTGCCGATATTTCCATGTTTATACAGAGTTCTCTGTAGATATTTCCATGTTTATATAGATGACAGTGCAGATATTTCCAGGTTTATACAGATGGCTGTGTAGATATTTCCATGTTTATATAGATGGCTGTGTAGATATTTCCATGTTCATACAGATGACTTTGTAGGTATTTCCATGTTTATACAGATGACGGTGTAGATATTTCCAAGTTTATAGAGATAGCTGTGTAGATATTTCCATGTTTACACAGATAGCGGTTTAGATAATTCCATGTTTACACAGATCGTGGTGTAGATATTTCCATGTTTATACAGATCGCGGTGTAGATATTTCCATGTTTATACAGATAGCGGTGTAGATATTTCCACGTTTATACAGATCGCGGTGTATATATATCCATCTTTCTACAAATGGCAGTGTAGATATTTCCATGTTTACAGAGATGGCGGTGTAGATATTTCCATGTTTATGTAGATGGCATTGTAGATATTTTCTTGTTTATGTAGATGGCTTTGTAGATACCTCCATGTTTAGAGAGATGACGGTGTGTATATTTCCATGTTGATGGAGATAGCGGTGTAGATATTTCCATGTTTATAGAGATAGCGGTGTAGTTATTTCCATGTTTATAGAGATAGCGGTGTAGTTATTTCCATGTTTATAGAGATAGCGGTGTAGATATTTCCATGTTTCTACAGATGACTGTGTAGATATTTCCATGTTTGTACAGATGGCAGTGTAGATATTTCCATGTTTATAGAGATAGAAGTGTAGATATTTTCATGTTTATACATATTGCGGTGGAGAATTGTCCATGTTTATACAGATAGCAATGGAGATATTTCCACGTTAATACACATAGCGGTGTAGATATTTCCATGTTTATACAGATAGTGTTGTAGATATTTCCATGTTTATACAGATGGCTGTGCCCATATTTCCATGTTTATACAGAGTTCTCTGTAGATATTTCCATGTTTATATAGATGACAGTGCAGATATTTCCAGGTTTATACAGATGGCTGTGTAGATATTTCCATGTTTATACAGATGGCTGTGTAGATATTTCCATGTTTATACAGATGACTTTGTAGTTATTTCCATGTTTATACAGATGACGGTGTAGATATTTCCATGTTTATAGAGATAGCTGGGTAGATATTTCCATGTTTACACAGATAGCGGTTTAGATATTTCCATGTTTATACAGATCGCGGTGTAGATATTTCCATGTTTATACAGATCGCGGTGTAGATATTTCCATGTTTATACAGATCACGGTGTAGATATTTCCATGTTTATACAAATGACTGTGTAGATATTTCCATGTTTGTACAGATGGCAGTGTAGATATTTCCATGTTTATAGAGATAGAAGTGTAGATATTTTCATGTTTATACATATTGCGGTGGAGATTTGTCCATGTTTATACAGATAGCAATGGAGATATTTCCACGTCAATACACATAGCGGTGTAGATATTTCCATGTTTATACAGATAGCGTTGTAGACATTTCCATGTTTATACAGATGGCTGTGCCGATATTTCCCTGTTTATACAGAGTTCTCTGTAGATATTTCCACGTTTATATAGATGACAGTGCAGATATTTCCAGGTTTATACAGATGGCTGTGTAGATATTTCCATGTTTATACAGATGGCTGTGTAGATATTTCCATGTTTATACAGATGACGGTGTAGATGTTTCCATGTTTATACAGATGACGGTGTAGATGATTCGATGTTTATAGAGATGGCGGTGTAGATATTTCCATGTTTATAGAGATAGCGGTGTAGATATATCAATGTTCATAGAGATAGCAGTGAGTATATTTCCATGTTTATACAGATAGCAGTGTAGATATTTCCACTTTTATAGAGATAGCGGTTTAGATATTTCATATTTATACAAAGAGCGGTGTAGATATTTCCATGTTTATACAGATTGCGGTGTAGATATTTCCATGTTTATACAGATAGCGGTGTAGATATTTCCACGTTTATACAGATGGCGGTGTAGATATTTCCATCTTTCTACAAATGGCAGTGTAGATATTTCCATCTTTATAGAGATGGCGGTGTAGATATTTCCATGTTTATAAAGATGGCAGTGTAGATATTTTCTTGTTTATGTAGATGGCGTTGTAGATACCTCCATGTTTAAAGAGATGGCGGTGTGTACATTTCCATGTTGATGGAGATAGCGGTCTAAATATTTCCATGTTTATAGAGATAGCGGTGTAGTTATTTCCATGTTTATAGAGACAGCGGTGTAGATATTTCCATGTTTCTACAGATGACTGTGTAGATATTTCCATGTTTGTACAGATGGCAGCGTAGAGATTTCCATGTTTATAGAGATAGAAGTGTAGATATTTTCATGTTTATACATATTGCGGTGGAGATTTGTCCTTGTTTATACAGATAGCAATGGAGATATTTCCACGTTAATACACATAGCGGTGTAGTTATTTCCATGTTTATACAGATAGCGTTGTAGATATTTCCATGTTTATACAAATGGCTGTGCCGATATTTCTATGTTTATACAGAGTTCTCTGTAGATATTTCCATGTTTATATAGATGACAGTGCAGATATTTCCAGGTTTATACAGATGGCTGTGTAGATATTTCCATGTTTATACAGATGGCTGTGTAGATATTTCCATGTTTATACAGATGACTTTGTAGGTATTTCCATGTTTATACAGATGGCGGTGTAGATATTTCCATGTTTATAGAGATAGCTGTGTAGATATTTCCATGTTTACACAGATAGCGGTTTAGATATTTCCATGTTTATGCAGATCACGGTGTAGATATTTCCATGCTTATACAGATCGCGGTGTAGATATTTTCATGTTTACAGATAGCGGTGTAGATATTTGCATGTTTATACAGATGACGGTGTAGATATTTCCATGTTTATAGAGATGGCGGTGTAGATATTTCCATGTTTATAGAGATAGCGGTGTAGATCTATCAATGTTCATAGAGATAGCAGTGAGGATATTTCCATGTTTATACAGATAGCAGTGTAGATATTTCCACTTTTATAGAGATAGCGGTTTAGATATTTCATATTTATACAGAGAGCGGTGTAGATATTTCCATGTTTATACAGATTGCGGTGTAGATATTTCCATGTTTATACAGATAGCGGTGTAGATATTTCCACGTTTATACAGATGGCGGTGTAGATATTTCCATCTTTCTACAAATGGCAGTGAAGATATTTCCATGTTTATAGAGATGGCGGTGTAGATATTTCCATGTTTATATAGATGGCAGTGTAGATATTTTCTTGTTTATGTAGATGCCGTTGTAGATACCTCCATGTTTAAAGAGATGGCGGTGTGTATATTTCCATGTTGATGGAGATAGCGGTGTAGATATTTCTATGTTTATGGAGATAGCGGTGTAGTTATTTCCATGTTTATAGAGATAGCGGTGTAGATATTTCCATGTTTCTACAGATGACTGTGTAGTTATTTCCATGGTTTTACAGATGGCAGTGTAGAGATTTCCATGTTTATAGAGATAGAAGTGTAGATATTTTCATGTTTATACATATTGCGGTGGAGATTTGTCCATGTTTATACAGATAGCAATGGAGATATTTCCACGTTAATACACATAGCGATGTAGATATTTCCATGTTTATACAGATAGCGTTGTAGATATTTCCATGTTTATACAGATGGCTGTGCCGATATTTCCATGTTTATACAGAGTTCTCTGTAGATATTTCCATGTTTATATAGATGACAGTGCAGATATTTCCAGGTTTATACAGATGGCTGTGTAGATATTTCCATGTTTATACAGATGGCTGTGTAGATATTTCCATCTTTATACAGATGACTTTCTAGGTATTTCCATGTTTACACAGATGGCGGTGTAGATATTTCCATGTTTATAGAGATAGCTGTGTAGATATTTCCATGTTTACACAGATAGCGGTTTAGATATTTCCATGTTTATACAGATCGCGGTGTAGATATTTCCATGTTTATACAGATCGCGGTGTAGATATTTCCATGTTTATACAGATAGCGGTGTAGATATTTCCATGTTTATACAGATGACGGTGTAGATATTCCCATGTTTATAGAGATGGCGGTGTAGATATTTCCATGTTTATGGAGATAGCGGTGTAGATCTATCAATGTTCATAGAGATAGCAGTGAGGATATTTCCATGTTTATACAGATAGCAGTGTAGATATTTCCACTTTTATACAGATAGCGGTTTAGATATTTCATATTTATACAGAGAGCGGTGTAGATATCTCCATGTTTATACAGATTGCGGTGTAGATATTTCCATGTTTATACAGAGAGCGGTGTAGATATTTCCACGTTTATACAGATGGCGGTGTAGATATTTCCATCTTTCTACAAATGGCAGTGTAGATATTTCCATGTTTATAGAGATGGCGGTGTAGATATTTCCATGTTTATATAGATGGCAGTGTAGATATTTTCTTGTTTATGTAGATGGCGTTGTAGATACCTCCATGTTTAAAGAGATGGCGGTGTGTATATTTCCATGTTGATGGAGATAGCGGTGTAGATATTTCCATGTTTATAGAGATAGCGGCATAGTTATTTCCATGTTTATAGAGATAGCGGTGTAGATATTTCCATGTTTCTACAGATGACTGTGTAGATATTTCCATGTTTGTACAGATGGCAGTGTAGATATTTCCATGTTTATAGAGATAGAAGTGTAGATATTTTCATGTTTATACATATTGCGGTGGAGATTTGTCCATGTTTATACAGATAGCAATGGAGATATTTCCACGTTAATACACATAGCGGTGTAGATATTTCCATGTTTATACAGATAGCGTTGTAGATATTTCCATGTTTATACAGATGGCTGTGCCCATATTTCCATGTTTATACAGAGTTCTCTGTAGATATTTCCATGTTTATATAGATGACAGTGCAGATATTTCCAGGTTTATAGAGATGGCTGTGTAGATATTTCCATGTTTATACAGATGGCTGTGTAGATAATTCCATGTTTATACAGATGACTTTGTAGGTATTTCCAGGTTTATACAGATGGCCGTGTAGATATTTCCATGTTTATAGAGATAGCTGTGTAGATATTTCCATGTTTACACAGATAGCGGTTTAGATATTTCCATGTTTATACAGATCGCGGTGTAGATATTTCCATGTTTATACAGATCGCGGTGTAGATATTTCCATGTTTATACCGATAGCGGTGTAGATATTTCCATGTTTATACAGATGACGTTGTAGATGTTTCCATGTTTATAGAGATGGTGGTGTAGATATTTCCATGTTTATAGAGATAGCGGTGTAGATATATCAATGTTCATAGAGATAGCAGTGAGGATATTTCCATGTTTATACAGATAGCAGTGTAGATATTTCCACTTTTATAGAGATAGCGGTTTAGATATTTCATATTTATACAGAGAGCGGTGTAGATATTTCCATGTTTATACAGATTGCGGTGTAGATATTTCCATGTTTATACAGATAGCGGTGTAGATATTTCCATCTTTCTACAAATGGCAGTGTAGATATTTCCATGTTTATAGAGATGGCGGTGTAGATATTTCCATGTTTATATAGATGGCAGTGTAGATATTTTCTTGTTTATGTAGATGCCGTTGTAGATACCTCCATGTTTAAAGAGATGGCGGTGTGTATATTTCCGTGTTGATGGAGATAGCGGTGTAGATATTTCCATGTTTATAGAGATAGCGTTTTAGTTATTTCCATGTTTATAGAGATAGCGGTGTAGATATTTCCATGTTTCTACAGATGACTGTGTAGAGATTTCCATGTTTGTACAGATGGCAGTGTAGATATTTCCATGTTTATAGAGATAGAAGTGTAGATATTTTCATGTTTATACATATTGCGGTGGAGATTTGTCCATGTTTATACAGATAGCAGTGGAGATATTTCCATGTTAATACACATAGCGGTGTAGATATTTCCATGTTTATACAGATAGCGTTGTATATATTTCCATGTTTATACAGATGGCTGTGCCGATATTTCCATGTTTATACAGAGTTCTCTGTGGATATTTCCATGTTTATATAGATGACAGTGCAGATATTTCCAGGTTTATACAGATGGCTGTGTAGATATTTCCATGTTTATACAGATGGCTGTGTAGATATTTCCATGTTTATACAGATGACTTTGTAGGTATTTACATGTTTATACAGATGGCGGTGTAGATATTTCCATGTTTATAGAGATAGCTGTGTAGATATTTCCATGTTTACACAGATAGCGGTTTAGATATTTCCATGTTTATACAGATCGTGGTGTAGATATTTCCATGTTTATACAGATCGCGGTGTAGATATTTCCATGTTTATACCGATAGCGGTGTAGATATTTCCATGTTTATACAGATGACGGTGTAGATATTTACATGTTTATAGAGATAGCGGTGTAGATATATCAATGTTCATAGAGATAGCAGTGAGGATATTTCCATGTTTATACAGATAGCAGTGTAGATATTTCCACTTTTATAGAGATAGCGGTTTAGATATTTCATATTTATACAGAGAGCGGTGTAGATATTTCCATGTTTATACAGATTGCGGTGTGGATATTTCCATGTTTATACAGATAGCGGTGTAGATATTTCCACGTTTATACAGATGGCGGTGTAGATATTTCCATCTTTCTACAAATGGCAGTGTAGATATTTCCATGTTTATAGAGATGGCGGTGTAGATATTTCCATGTTTATATAGATGGCAGTGTAGATATTTTCTTGTTTATGTAGATGCCGTTGTAGATACCTCCATGTTTAAAGAGATGGCGGTGTGTATATTTCCATGTTGATGGAGATAGCGGTGCAGATATTTCCATGTTTATAGAGATAGTGGTGTAGTTATTTCCATGTTTATAGAGATAGCGGTGTAGATATTTCCATGTTTCTACAGATGACTGTGTAGATATGTCCATGTTTGTACAGATGGCAGTGTAGATATTTCCATGTTTATAGAGATAGAAGTGTAGATATTTTCATGTTTATACATATTGCGGTGGAGATTTGTCCATGTTTATACAGATAGCAGTGGAGATATTTCCACGTTAATACACATAGCGGTGTAGATATTTCCATGTTTATACAGATAGCGTTGTAGATATTTCTGTTTATACAGATGGCTGTGCCGATATTTCCATGTTTATACAGAGTTCTCTGTAGATATTTCCATGTTTATATAGATGACAGTGCAGATATTTCCAGGTTTATACAGATGGCTGTGTAGATATTTCCATGTTTATATAGATGGCTGTGTAGATATTTCCATGTTCATACAGATGACTTTGTAGGTATTTCCATGTTTATACAGATGACGGTGTAGATATTTCCAAGTTTATAGAGATAGCTGTGTAGATATTTCCATGTTTACACAGATAGCGGTTTAGATAATTCCATGTTTACACAGATCGTGGTGTAGATATTTCCATGTTTATACAGATCGCGGTGTAGATATTTCCATGTTTATACAGATAGCGGTGTAGATATTTCCACGTTTATACAGATCGCGGTGTATATATATCCATCTTTCTACAAATGGCAGTGTAGATATTTCCATGTTTACAGAGATGGCGGTGTAGATATTTCCATGTTTATGTAGATGGCATTGTAGATATTTTCTTGTTTATGTAGATGGCTTTGTAGATACCTCCATGTTTAGAGAGATGGCGGTGTGTATATTTCCATGTTGATGGAGATAGCGGTGTAGATATTTCCATGTTTATAGAGATAGCGGTGTAGTTATTTCCATGTTTATAGAGATAGCGGTGTAGTTATTTCCATGTTTATAGAGATAGCGGTGTAGATATTTCCATGTTTCTACAGATGACTGTGTAGATATTTCCATGTTTGTACAGATGGCAGTGTAGATATTTCCATGTTTATAGAGATAGAAGTGTAGATATTTTCATGTTTATACATATTGCGGTGGAGAATTGTCCATGTTTATACAGATAGCAATGGAGATATTTCCACGTTAATACACATAGCGGTGTAGATATTTCCATGTTTATACAGATAGTGTTGTAGATATTTCCATGTTTATACAGATGGCTGTGCCGATATTTCCATGTTTATACAGAGTTCTCTGTAGATATTTCCATGTTTATATAGATGACAGTGCAGATATTTCCAGGTTTATACAGATGGCTGTGTAGATATTTCCATGTTTATACAGATGGCTGTGTAGATATTTCCATGTTTATACAGATGACTTTGTAGTTATTTCCATGTTTATACAGATGACGGGGTAGATATTTCCATGTTTATAGAGATAGCTGGGTAGATATTTCCATGTTTACACAGATAGCGGTTTAGATATTTCCATGTTTATACAGATCGCGGTGTAGATATTTCCATGTTTATACAGATCGCGGTGTAGATATTTCCATGTTTATACAGATCACGGTGTAGATATTTCCATGTTTATACAAATGACTGTGTAGATATTTCCATGTTTGTACAGATGGCAGTGTAGATATTTCCATGTTTATAGAGATAGAAGTGTAGATATTTTCATGTTTATACATATTGCGGTGGAGATTTGTCCATGTTTATACAGATAGCAATGGAGATATTTCCACGTCAATACACATAGCGGTGTAGATATTTCCATGTTTATACAGATAGCGTTGTAGACATTTCCATGTTTATACAGATGGCTGTGCCGATATTTCCCTGTTTATACAGAGTTCTCTGTAGATATTTCCACGTTTATATAGATGACAGTGCAGATATTTCCAGGTTTATACAGATGGCTGTGTAGATATTTCCATGTTTATACAGATGGCTGTGTAGATATTTCCATGTTTATACAGATGACGGTGTAGATGTTTCCATGTTTATACAGATGACGGTGTAGATGTTTCGATGTTTATAGAGATGGCGGTGTAGATATTTCCATGTTTATAGAGATAGCGGTGTAGATATATCAATGTTCATAGAGATAGCAGTGAGTATATTTCCATGTTTATACAGATAGCAGTGTAGATATTTCCACTTTTATAGAGATAGCGGTTTAGATATTTCATATTTATACAAAGAGCGGTGTAGATATTTCCATGTTTATACAGATTGCGGTGTAGATATTTCCATGTTTATACAGATAGCGGTGTAGATATTTCCACGTTTATACAGATGGCGGTGTAGATATTTCCATCTTTCTACAAATGGCAGTGTAGATATTTCCATCTTTATAGAGATGGCGGTGTAGATATTTCCATGTTTATAAAGATGGCAGTGTAGATATTTTCTTGTTTATGTAGATGGCGTTGTAGATACCTCCATGTTTAAAGAGATGGCGGTGTGTATATTTCCATGTTGATGGAGATAGCGGTGTAAATATTTCCATGTTTATAGAGATAGCGGTGTAGTTATTTCCATGTTTATAGAGACAGCGGTGTAGATATTTCCATGTTTCTACAGATGACTGTGTAGATATTTCCATGTTTGTACAGATGGCAGCGTAGAGATTTCCATGTTTATAGAGATAGAAGTGTAGATATTTTCATGTTTATACATATTGCGGTGGAGATTTGTCCTTGTTTATACAGATAGCAATGGAGATATTTCCACGTTAATACACATAGCGGTGTAGATATTTCCATGTTTATACAGATAGCGTTGTAGATATTTCCATGTTTATACAGATGGCTGTGCCGATATTTCTATGTTTATACAGAGTTCTCTGTAGATATTTCCATGTTTATATAGATGACAGTGCAGATATTTCCAGGTTTATACAGATGGCTGTGTAGATATTTCCATGTTTATACAGATGGCTGTGTAGATATTTCCATGTTTATACAGATGACTTTGTAGGTATTTCCATGTTTATACAGATGGCGGTGTAGATATTTCCATGTTTATAGAGATAGCTGTGTAGATATTTCCATGTTTACACAGATAGCGGTTTAGATATTTCCATGTTTATGCAGATCACGGTGTAGATATTTCCATGCTTATACAGATCGCGGTGTAGATATTTTCATGTTTACAGATAGCGGTGTAGATATTTCCATGTTTATACAGATGACGGTGTAGATATTTCCATGTTTATAGAGATGGCGGTGTAGATATTTCCATGTTTATAGAGATAGCGGTGTAGATCTATCAATGTTCATAGAGATAGCAGTGAGGATATTTCCATGTTTATACAGATAGCAGTGTAGATATTTCCACTTTTATAGAGATAGCGGTTTAGATATTTCATATTTATACAGAGAGCGGTGTAGATATTTCCATGTTTATACAGATTGCGGTGTAGATATTTCCATGTTTATACAGATAGCGGTGTAGATATTTCCACGTTTATACAGATGGCGGTGTAGATATTTCCATCTTTCTACAAATGGCAGTGAAGATATTTCCATGTTTATAGAGATGGCGGTGTAGATATTTCCATGTTTATATAGATGGCAGTGTAGATATTTTCTTGTTTATGTAGATGCCGTTGTAGATACCTCCATGTTTAAAGAGATGGCGGTGTGTATATTTCCATGTTGATGGAGATAGCGGTGTAGATATTTCTATGTTTATGGAGATAGCGGTGTAGTTATTTCCATGTTTATAGAGATAGCGGTGTAGATATTTCCATGTTTCTACAGATGACTGTGTAGTTATTTCCATGGTTTTACAGATGGCAGTGTAGAGATTTCCATGTTTATAGAGATAGAAGTGTAGATATTTTCATGTTTATACATATTGCGGTGGAGATTTGTCCATGTTTATACAGATAGCAATGGAGATATTTCCACGTTAATACACATAGCGATGTAGATATTTCCATGTTTATACAGATAGCGTTGTAGATATTTCCATGTTTATACAGATGGCTGTGCCGATATTTCCATGTTTATACAGAGTTCTCTGTAGATATTTCCATGTTTATATAGATGACAGTGCAGATATTTCCAGGTTTATACAGATGGCTGTGTAGATATTTCCATGTTTATACAGATGGCCGTGTAGATATTTCCATCTTTATACAGATGACTTTCTAGGTATTTCCATGTTTACACAGATGGCGGTGTAGATATTTCCATGTTTATAGAGATAGCTGTGTAGATATTTCCATGTTTACACAGATAGCGGTTTAGATATTTCCATGTTTATACAGATCGCGGTGTAGATATTTCCATGTTTATACAGATCGCGGTGTAGATATTTCCATGTTTATACAGATAGCGGTGTAGATATTTCCATGTTTATACAGATGACGGTGTAGATATTCCCATGTTTATAGAGATGGCGGTGTAGATATTTCCATGTTTATGGAGATAGCGGTGTAGATCTATCAATGTTCATAGAGATAGCAGTGAGGATATTTCCATGTTTATACAGATAGCAGTGTAGATATTTCCACTTTTATACAGATATCGGTTTAGATATTTCATATTTATACAGAGAGCGGTGTAGATATCTCCATGTTTATACAGATTGCGGTGTAGATATTTCCATGTTTATACAGAGAGCGGTGTAGATATTTCCACGTTTATACAGATGGCGGTGTAGATATTTCCATCTTTCTACAAATGGCAGTGTAGATATTTCCATGTTTATAGAGATGGCGGTGTAGATATTTCCATGTTTATATAGATGGCAGTGTAGATATTTTCTTGTTTATGTAGATGGCGTTGTAGATACCTCCATGTTTAAAGAGATGGCGGTGTGTATATTTCCATGTTGATGGAGATAGCGGTGTAGATATTTCCATGTTTATAGAGATAGCGGCGTAGTTATTTCCATGTTTATAGAGATAGCGGTGTAGATATTTCCATGTTTCTACAGATGACTGTGTAGATATTTCCATGTTTGTACAGATGGCAGTGTAGATATTTCCATGTTTATAGAGATAGAAGTGTAGATATTTTCATGTTTATACATATTGCGGTGGAGATTTGTCCATGTTTATACAGATAGCAATGGAGATATTTCCACGTTAATACACATAGCGGTGTAGATATTTCCATGTTTATACAGATAGCGTAGTAGATATTTCCATGTTTATACAGATGGCTGTGCCCATATTTCCATGTTTATACAGAGTTCTCTGTAGATATTTCCATGTTTATATAGATGACAGTGCAGATATTTCCAGGTTTATACAGATGGCTGTGTAGATATTTCCATGTTTATACAGATGGCTGTGAAGATATTTCCATGTTTATACAGATGACTTTGTAGGTATTTCCATGTTTATACAGATGGCGGTGAAGATATTTCCATGTTTATAGAGATAGCTGTGTAGATATTTCCATGTTTTCACAGATAGAGGTTTACATATTTCCATGTTTATGCAGATCACGGTGTAGATATTTCCATGTTTATACAGATCGCGGTGCAGATATTTCCATGTTTATACAGATAGCGGTGTAGATATTTCCATGTTTATACAGATGACGGTGTAGATGTTTCCATGTTTATAGAGCTGGCTTTGTAGATATTTCCATGTTTATAGAGATGGCGGTGTAGATATTTCCATGTTTATATAGATGGCAGTGTAGATATTTTCTTGTTTATGTAGATGGCGTTGTAGATACCTCCATGTTTAAAGAGATGGCGGTGTGTATATTTCCATGTTGATGGAGATAGCGTTGTAGATATTTCCATGTTTATAGAGATAGCGGCGTAGTTATTTCCATGTTTATAGAGATAGCGGTGTAGATATTTCCATGTTTCTACAGATGACTGTGTAGATATTTCCATGTTTGTACAGATGGCAGTGTAGATATTTCCATGTTTATAGAGATAGAAGTGTAGATATTTTCATGTTTATACATTTTGCGGTGGAGATTTGTCCATGTTTATACAGATAGCAATGGAGATATTTCCACGTTAATACACATAGCGGTGTAGATATTTCCATGTTTATACAGATAGCGTAGTAGATATTTCCATGTTTATACAGATGGCTGTGCCGATATTTCCATGTTTATACAGAGTTCTCTGTAGATATTTCCAGGTTTATATAGATGACAGTGCAGATATTTCCAGGTTTATACAGATGGCTGTGTAGATATTTCCATGTTTATACAGATGGCTGTGTAGATATTTCCATGTTTATACAGATGACTTTGTAGGTATTTCCATGTTTATACAGATGGCGGTGAAGATATTTCCATGTTTATAGAGATAGCTGTGTAGATATTTCCATGTTTTCACAGATAGCGGTTTACATATTTCCATGTTTATGCAGATCACTGTGTAGATATTTCCATGTTTATACAGATCGCGGTGTAGATATTTCCATGTTTATACAGATAGCGGTGTAGATATTTCCATGTTTATACATATGACGGTGTAGATGTTTCCATGTTTATAGAGCTGGCGGTGTAGATATTTCCATGTTTATAGAGATAGCGGTGTAGATCTATCAATGTTCATAGAGATAGCAGTTAGGATATTTCCATGTTTATACAGATAGCAGTGTAGATATTTCCACTTTTATAGAGATAGCGGTTTAGATATTTCATATTTATACAAAGAGCGGTGTAGATATTTCCATGTTTATAAAGATTGCGGTGTAGATATTTCCATGTTTATACAGATAGTGGTGTAGATATTTCCACGTTTATACAGGTGGCGGTGTAGATATTTCCATCTTTCTACAAATGGCAGTGTAGATATTTCCATGTTTATAGAGATGGCGGTGTAGATATTTCCATGTTTATATAGATGGCAGTGTAGATATTTTCTTGTTTATGTAGATGGCGTTGTAGTTACCTCCATGTTTAAAGAGATAGCGGTGTGTATATTTCCATGTTGATGGAGATAGCGGTGTAGATATTTCCATGTTTATAGAGATAGCGGTGTAGTTATTTCCATGTTTATAGAGACAGCGGTGTAGATATTTCCATGTTTCTACAGATGACTGTGTAGATATTTCCATGTTTGTACAGATGGCAGTGTAGATATTTCCATGTTTATAGAGATAGAAGTGTAGATATTTTCATATTTATACATATTGCGGTGGAGATTTGTCCATGTTTATACAGATAGCAATGGAGATATTTCCACGTTAATACACATAGCTGTGTAGATATTTCCATGTTTATACAGATAGCGTTGTAGATATTTCCATGTTTATACAGATGGCTGTGCCCATATTTCCATGTTTATACAGAGTTCTCTGTAGATATTTCCATGTTTATATAGATGACAGTGCAGATATTTCCAGGTTTATAGAGATGGCTGTGTAGATATTTCCATGTTTATACAGATGGCTGTGTAGATAATTCCATGTTTATACAGATGACTTTGTAGGTATTTCCAGGTTTATACAGATGGCCGTGTAGATATTTCCATGTTTATAGAGATAGCTGTGTAGATATTTCCATGTTTACACAGATAGCGGTTTAGATATTTCCATGTTTATACAGATCGCGGTGTAGATATTTCCATGTTTATACAGATCGCGGTGTAGATATTTCCATGTTTATACCGATAGCGGTGTAGATATTTCCATGTTTATACAGATGACGTTGTAGATATTTCCATGTTTATAGAGATGGTGGTGTAGATATTTCCATGTTTATAGAGATAGCGGTGTAGATATATCAATGTTCATAGAGATAGCAGTGAGGATATTTCCATGTTTATACAGATAGCAGTGTAGATATTTCCACTTTTATAGAGATAGCGGTTTAGATATTTCATATTTATACAGAGAGCTGTGTAGATATTTCCATGTTTATACAGATTGCGGTGTAGATATTTCCATGTTTATACAGATAGCGGTGTAGATATTTCCACGTTTATACAGATGGCGGTGTAGATATTTCCATCTTTCTAAAAATGGCAGTGTAGATATTTCCATGTTTATAGAGATGGCGGTGTAGATATTTCCATGTTTATACAGATAGCGTTGTAGATATTTCCATGTTTCTACAGATGGCTGTGCCGATATTTCCATGTTTATACAGAGTTCTCTGTAGATATTTCCATGTTTATATAGATGACAGTGCAGATATTTCCAGGTTTATACAGATGGCTGTGTAGTTATTTCCATGTTTATACAGATGGCTGTGTAGATATTTCCATGTTTATACAGATGACTTTGTAGGTATTTCCATGTTTATGCAGATCACGGTGTAGATATTTCCAAGTTTATACAGATCGCGGTGTAGATATTTCCATGTTTATACAGATAGCGGTGTAGATATTTCCATGTTTATACAGTTGACGGTGTAGATATTTCCATGTTTATAAAGATGGCGGTGTAGATATTTCCATGTTTATAGAGATAGCGGTGTAGATCTATCAATGTTCATAGAGATAGCAGTGAGGATATTTCCATGTTTATACAGATAGCAGTGTAGATATTTCCACTTTTATAGAGATAGCGGTTTAGATATTTCATATTTATACAGAGAGCGGTGTAGATGTTTCCATGTTTATACAGATTGTGGTGTAGATATTTCCATGTTTATATAGATAGCGGTGTAGATATTTCCACGTTTATACAGATGGCGGCGTAGATATTTCCATCTTTCTACAAATGGCAGTGTAGATATTTCCATGTTTATAGAGATGGCGGTTTTAGATATTTCCATGTTTATATAGATGGCAGTGTAGATAATTTCTTGTTTAGGTAGATGGCGTTGTAGATACCTCCATGTTTAAAGAGATGGCGGTGTGTATATTTCCATGTTGATGGAGATAGCGGTGTAGATATTTCCATGTTTATACAGATGACTTTGTAGGTATTTCCATGTTTATACAGATGGCGGTGAAGATATTTCCATGTTTATAGAGATAGCTGTGTAGATATTTCCATGTTTTCACAGATAGCGGTTTACATATTTCCATGTTTATGCAGATCACGGTGTAGATATTTCCATGTTTATACAGATCGCGGTGTAGATATTTCCATGTTTATACAGATAGCGGTGTAGATATTTCCATGTTTATACAGATGACGGTGTAGATGTTTCCATGTTTATAGAGCTGGCGGTGTAGATATTTCCATGATTATAGAGATGGCGGTGTAGATATTTCCATGTTTATATAGATGGCAGTGTAGATATTTTCTTGTTTATGTAGATGGCGTTGTAGATACCTCCATGTTTAAAGAGATGGCGGTGTGTATATTTCCATGTTGATGGAGATAGCGTTGTAGATATTTCCATGTTTATAGAGATAGCGGCGTAGTTATTTCCATGTTTATAGAGATAGCGGTGTAGATATTTCCATGTTTCTACAGATGACTGTGTAGATGTTTCCATGTTTGTACAGATGGCAGTGTAGATATTTCCATGTTTATAGAGATAAAAGTGCAGATATTTTCATGTTTATACATATTGCGGTGGAGATTTGTCCATGTTTATACAGATAGCAATGGAGATATTTCCACGTTAATACACATAGCGGTGTAGATATTTCCATGTTTATACAGATAGCGTAGTAGATATTTCCATGTTTATACAGATGGCTGTGCCGATATTTCCATGTTTATACAGAGTTCTCTGTAGATATTTCCATGTTTATATAGATGATCGTGCAGATATTTCCAGGTTTATACAGATGGCTGTGTAGATATTTCCATGTTTATACAGATGGCTGTGTAGATATTTCCATGTTTATACAGATGACTTTGTAGGTATTTCCATGTTTATACAGATGGCGGTGAAGATATTTCCATGTTTATAGAGATAGCTGTGTAGATATTTCCATGTTTTCACAGATAGCGGTTTACATATTTCCATGTTTATGCAGATCACGGTGTAGATATTTCCATGTTTATAGAGATGGCGGTGTAGATATTTCCATGTTTATACAGATAGCGGTGTAGATATTTCCATGTTTATACAGATGACGGTGTAGATGTTTCCATGTTTATAGAGCTGGCGGTGTAGATATTTCCATGTTTATAGAGATAGCGGTGTAGATCTATCAATGTTCATAGAGATAGCAGTTAGGATATTTCCATGTTTATACAGATAGCAGTGTAGATATTTCCACTTTTATAGAGATAGCGGTTTAGATATTTCATATTTATACAAAGAGCGGTGTAGATATTTCCATGTTTATACAGATTGCGGTGTAGATATTTCCATGTTTATACAGATAGTGGTGTAGATATTTCCACGTTTATACAGGTGGCGGTGTAGATATTTCCATCTTTCTACAAATGGCAGTGTAGATATTTCCATGTTTATAGAGATGGCGGTGTAGATATTTCCATGTTTATATAGATGGCAGTGTAGATATTTTCTTGTTTATGTAGATGGCGTTGTAGTTACCTCCATGTTTAAAGAGATAGCGGTGTGTATATTTCCATGTTGATGGAGATAGCGGTGTAGATATTTCCATGTTTATAGAGATAGCGGTGTAGTTATTTCCATGTTTATAGAGACAGCGGTGTAGATATTTCCATGTTTCTACAGATGACTGTGTAGATATTTCCATGTTTGTACAGATGGCAGTGTAGATATTTCCATGTTTATAGAGATAGAAGTGTAGATATTTTCATATTTATACATATTGCGGTGGAGATTTGTCCATGTTTATACAGATAGCAATGGAGATATTTCCACGTTAATACACATAGCAGTGTAGATATTTCCATGTTTATACAGATAGCGTTGTAGATATTTCCATGTTTATACAGATGGCTGTGCCCATATTTCCATGTTTATACAGAGTTCTCTGTAGATATTTCCATGTTTATATAGATGACAGTGCAGATATTTCCAGGTTTATAGAGATGGCTGTGTAGATATTTCCATGTTTATACAGATGGCTGTGTAGATAATTCCATGTTTATACAGATGACTTTGTAGGTATTTCCAGGTTTATACAGATGGCCGTGTAGATATTTCCATGTTTATAGAGATAGCTGTGTAGATATTTCCATGTTTACACAGATAGCGGTTTAGATATTTCCATGTTTATACAGATCGCGGTGTAGATATTTCCATGTTTATACAGATCGCGGTGTAGATATTTCCATGTTTATACCGATAGCGGTGTAGATATTTCCATGTTTATACAGATGACGTTGTAGATATTTCCATGTTTATAGAGATGGTGGTGTAGATATTTCCATGTTTATAGAGATAGCGGTGTAGATATATCAATGTTCATAGAGATAGCAGTGAGGATATTTCCATGTTTATACAGATAGCAGTGTAGATATTTCCACTTTTATAGAGATAGCGGTTTAGATATTTCATATTTATACAGAGAGCTGTGTAGATATTTCCATGTTTATACAGATTGCGGTGTAGATATTTCCATGTTTATACAGATAGCGGTGTAGATATTTCCACGTTTATACAGATGGCGGTGTAGATATTTCCATCTTTCTAAAAATGGCAGTGTAGATATTTCCATGTTTATAGAGATGGCGGTGTAGATATTTCCATGTTTATACAGATAGCGTTGTAGATATTTCCATGTTTCTACAGATGGCTGTGCCGATATTTCCATGTTTATACAGAGTTCTCTGTAGATATTTCCATGTTTATATAGATGACAGTGCAGATATTTCCAGGTTTATACAGATGGCTGTGTAGTTATTTCCATGTTTATACAGATGGCTGTGTAGATATTTCCATGTTTATACAGATGACTTTGTAGGTATTTCCATGTTTATGCAGATCACGGTGTAGATATTTCCAAGTTTATACAGATCGCGGTGTAGATATTTCCATGTTTATACAGATAGCGGTGTAGATATTTCCATGTTTATACAGTTGACGGTGTAGATATTTCCATGTTTATAAAGATGGCGGTGTAGATATTTCCATGTTTATAGAGATAGCGGTGTAGATCTATCAATGTTCATAGAGATAGCAGTGAGGATATTTCCATGTTTATACAGATAGCAGTGTAGATATTTCCACTTTTATAGAGATAGCGGTTTAGATATTTCATATTTATACAGAGAGCGGTGTAGATGTTTCCATGTTTATACAGATTGTGGTGTAGATATTTCCATGTTTATATAGATAGCGGTGTAGATATTTCCACGTTTATACAGATGGCGGTGTAGATATTTCCATCTTTCTACAAATGGCAGTGTAGATATTTCCATGTTTATAGAGATGGCGGTTTTAGATATTTCCATGTTTATATAGATGGCAGTGTAGATAATTTCTTGTTTAGGTAGATGGCGTTGTAGATACCTCCATGTTTAAAGAGATGGCGGTGTGTATATTTCCATGTTGATGGAGATAGCGGTGTAGATATTTCCATGTTTATACAGATGACTTTGTAGGTATTTCCATGTTTATACAGATGGCGGTGAAGATATTTCCATGTTTATAGAGATAGCTGTGTAGATATTTCCATGTTTTCACAGATAGCGGTTTACATATTTCCATGTTTATGCAGATCACGGTGTAGATATTTCCATGTTTATACAGATCGCGGTGTAGATATTTCCATGTTTATACAGATAGCGGTGTAGATATTTCCATGTTTATACAGATGACGGTGTAGATGTTTCCATGTTTATAGAGCTGGCGGTGTAGATATTTCCATGATTATAGAGATGGCGGTGTAGATATTTCCATGTTTATATAGATGGCAGTGTAGATATTTTCTTGTTTATGTAGATGGCGTTGTAGATACCTCCATGTTTAAAGAGATGGCGGTGTGTATATTTCCATGTTGATGGAGATAGCGTTGTAGATATTTCCATGTTTATAGAGATAGCGGCGTAGTTATTTCCATGTTTATAGAGATAGCGGTGTAGATATTTCCATGTTTCTACAGATGACTGTGTAGATGTTTCCATGTTTGTACAGATGGCAGTGTAGATATTTCCATGTTTATAGAGATAAAAGTGCAGATATTTTCATGTTTATACATATTGCGGTGGAGATTTGTCCATGTTTATACAGATAGCAATGGAGATATTTCCACGTTAATACACATAGCGGTGTAGATATTTCCATGTTTATACAGATAGCGTAGTAGATATTTCCATGTTTATACAGATGGCTGTGCCGATATTTCCATGTTTATACAGAGTTCTCTGTAGATATTTCCATGTTTATATAGATGATCGTGCAGATATTTCCAGGTTTATACAGATGGCTGTGTAGATATTTCCATGTTTATACAGATGGCTGTGTAGATATTTCCATGTTTATACAAATGACTTTGTAGGTATTTCCATGTTTATACAGATGGCGGTGAAGATATTTCCATGTTTATAGAGATAGCTGTGTAGATATTTCCATGTTTTCACAGATAGCGGTTTACATATTTCCATGTTTATGCAGATCACGGTGTAGATATTTCCATGTTTATAGAGATGGCGGTGTAGATATTTCCATGTTTATACAGATAGCGGTGTAGATATTTCCATGTTTATACAGATGACGGTGTAGATGTTTCCATGTTTATAGAGCTGGCGGTGTAGATATTTCCATGTTTATAGAGATAGCGGTGTAGATCTATCAATGTTCATAGAGATAGCAGTTAGGATATTTCCATGTTTATACAGATAGCAGTGTAGATATTTCCACTTTTATAGAGATAGCGGTTTAGATATTTCATATTTATACAAAGAGCGGTGTAGATATTTCCATGTTTATACAGATTGCGGTGTAGATATTTCCATGTTTATACAGATAGTGGTGTAGATATTTCCACGTTTATACAGGTGGCGGTGTAGATATTTCCATCTTTCTACAAATGGCAGTGTAGATATTTCCATGTTTATAGAGATGGCGGTGTAGATATTTCCATGTTTATATAGATGGCAGTGTAGATATTTTCTTGTTTATGTAGATGGCGTTGTAGTTACCTCCATGTTTAAAGAGATAGCGGTGTGTATATTTCCATGTTGATGGAGATAGCGGTGTAGATATTTCCATGTTTATAGAGATAGCGGTGTAGTTATTTCCATGTTTATAGAGACAGCGGTGTAGATATTTCCATGTTTCTACAGATGACTGTGTAGATATTTCCATGTTTGTACAGATGGCAGTGTAGATATTTCCATGTTTATAGAGATAGAAGTGTAGATATTTTCATATTTATACATATTGCGGTGGAGATTTGTCCATGTTTATACAGATAGCAATGGAGATATTTCCACGTTAATACACATAGCAGTGTAGATATTTCCATGTTTATACAGATAGCGTTGTAGATATTTCCATGTTTATACAGATGGCTGTGCCCATATTTCCATGTTTATACAGAGTTCTCTGTAGATATTTCCATGTTTATATAGATGACAGTGCAGATATTTCCAGGTTTATACAGATGGCTGTGTAGATATTTCCATGTTTATACAGATGGCTGTGTAGATAATTCCATGTTTATACAGATGACTTTGTAGGTATTTCCAGGTTTATACAGATGGCCGTGTAGATATTTCCATGTTTATAGAGATAGCTGTGTAGATATTTCCATGTTTACACAGATAGCGGTTTAGATATTTCCATGTTTATACAGATCGCGGTGTAGATATTTCCATGTTTATACAGATCACGGTGTAGATATTTCCATGTTTATACCGATAGCGGTGTAGATATTTCCATGTTTATACAGATGACGTTGTAGATATTTCCATGTTTATAGAGATGGTGGTGTAGATATTTCCATGTTTATAGAGATAGCGGTGTAGATATATCAATGTTCATAGAGATAGCAGTGAGGATATTTCCATGTTTATACAGATAGCAGTGTAGATATTTCCACTTTTATAGAGATAGCGGTTTAGATATTTCATATTTATACAGAGAGCGGTGTAGATATTTCCATGTTTATACAGATTGCGGTGTAGATATTTCCATGTTTATACAGATAGCGGTGTAGATATTTCCACGTTTATACAGATGGCGGTGTAGATATTTCCATCTTTCTACAAATGGCAGTGTAGATATTTCCATGTTTATAGAGATGGCGGTGTAGATATTTCCATGTTTATACAGATAGCGTTGTAGATATTTCCATGTTTCTACAGATGGCTGTGCCGATATTTCCATGTTTATACAGAGTTCTCTGTAGATATTTCCATGTTTATATAGATGACAATGCAGATATTTCCAGGTTTATACAGATTGCTGTGTAGTTATTTCCATGTTTATACAGATGGCTGTGTAGATATTTCCATGTTTATACAGATGACTTTGTAGGTATTTCCATGTTTATGCAGATCACGGTGTAGATATTTCCAAGTTTATACAGATCGCGGTGTAGATATTTCCATGTTTATACAGATAGCGGTGTAGATATTTCCATGTTTATACAGTTGACGGTGTAGATATTTCCATGTTTATAAAGATGGCGGTGTAGATATTTCCATGTTTATAGAGATAGCGGTGTAGATCTATCAATGTTCATAGAGATAGCAGTGAGGATATTTCCATGTTTATACAGATAGCAGTGTAGATATTTCCACTTTTATAGAGATAGCGGTTTAGATATTTCATATTTATACAGAGAGCGGTGTAGATATTTCCATGTTTATACAGATTGTGGTGTAGATATTTCCATGTTTATATAGATAGCGGTGTAGATATTTCCACGTTTATACAGATGGCGGTGTAGATATTTCCATCTTTCTACAAATGGCAGTGTAGATATTTCCATGTTTATAGAGATGGCGGTTTTAGATATTTCCATATTTATATAGATGGCAGTGTAGATAATTTCTTGTTTAGGTAGATGGCGTTGTAGATACCTCCATGTTTAAAGAGATGGCGGTGTGTATATTTCCATGTTGATGGAGATAGCGGTGTAGATATTTCCATGTTTATAGAGATAGCGGTGTAGTTATTTCCATGTTTATAGAGATAGCGGTGTAGATATTTCCATGTTTCTACAGATGACTGTGTAGATATTTCCATGTTTGTACAGATGGCAGTGTAGATATTTCCATGTTTATAGAGATAAAAGTGTAGATATTTTCATGTTTATACATATTGCGGTGGAGATTTGTCCATGATTATACAGATAGCAATGGAGATATTTCCACGTTAATACCCATAGCGGTGTAGATATTTCCAAGTTTATACACTTAGCGTTGTAGATATTTCCATGTTTACACAGATGGCTGTGCCGATATTTCCATGTTTATACAGAGCTCTCTGTAGATATTTCCATGTTTATATAGATGACAGTGCAGATATTTCCAGGTTTATACAGATGGCTGTGTAGATATTTCCATGTTTATATAGATCGCGGTGTAGATATTTCCATGTTTATACAGATCGCGGTGTAGATATTTCCATGTTTATACAGATAGCGGTGTAGATATTTCCACGTTTATACAGATAGCGGTGTAGATATTTCCATGTTTATAGAGATGGCGGTGTAGATATTTCCATTTTTATAGAGATAGCGGTGTAGATCTATCAATGTTCATAGAGATAGCAGTGAGGATATTTCCATGTTTATACAGATAGGAGTGTAGATATTTCCACTTTTACAGAGATAGCGGTTTAGATATTTCATATTTATACAGAGAGCGGTGTAGATATTTCCATGTTTATACAGATGGCGGTGTAGATATTTCCATGTTTACACAGATAGCGGTGTAGATATTTCCACGTTTATACAGATGGCGGTGTAGATATTTCCATCTTTCTACAAATGGCAGTGTAGATATTTCCATGTTTATAGAGATGGCGGTGTAGATATTTCCATGTTTATAGAGATAGCGGTGTAGATCTATCAATGTTCATAGAGATAGCAGTGAGGATATTTCCATGTTTATACAGATAGCAGTGTAGATATTTCCACTTTTATAGAGATAGCGGTTTAGATATTTCATATTTATACAGAGAGCGCTGTAGATGTTTCCATGTTTATACAGATTGTGGTGTAGATATTTCCATGTTTATAGGGATAGCGGTGTAGATATTTCCACGTTTATACAGATGGCGGTGTAGATATTTCCATCTTTCTTCAAATGGCAGTGTAGATATTTCCAAGTTTATAGAGATAGCGTTGTAGATATTTCCATGTTTATACAGATGGCTGTGCCGATATTTCCATGTTTATACGGAGTTCTCTGTAGATATTTCCATGTTTATATAGATGACAGTGCAGATATTTCCAGGTTTATACAGATGACTGTGTAGATATTTCCATGTTTATATAGATCGCGGTGTAGATATTTCCATGTTTATACAGATGACGGTGTAGATATTTCCATGTTTATAGAGATGGCGGTGTAGATATTTCCATGTTTATAGAGATAGCGGTGTAGTTATTTCCATGTTTATAGAGACAGCGGTGTAGATATTTCCATGTTTCTACAGATGACTGTGTAGATATTTCCATGTTTGTACAGATGGCAGTGTAGATATTTCCATGTTTATAGAGATAGAAGTGTAGATATTTTCATATTTATACATATTGCGGTGGAGATATATCCATGTTTATACAGATAGCAATGGAGATATTTCCACGTTAATACACATAGCAGTGTAGATATTTCCATGTTTATACAGATAGCGTTGTAGATATTTCCATGTTTATACAGATGGCTGTGCCCATATTTCCATGTTTATACAGAGTTCTCTGTAGATATTTCCATGTTTATATAGATGACAGTGCAGATATTTCCAGGTTTATAGAGATGGCTGTGTAGATATTTCCATGTTTATACAGATGGCTGTGTAGATAATTCCATGTTTATACAGATGACTTTGTAGGTATTTCCAGGTTTATACAGATGGCCGTGTAGATATTTCCATGTTTATAGAGATAGCTGTGTAGATATTTCCATGTTTACACAGATAGCGGTTTAGATATTTCCATGTTTATACAGATCGCGGTGTAGATATTTCCATGTTTATACAGATCACGGTGTAGATATTTCCATGTTTATACCGATAGCGGTGTAGATATTTCCATGTTTATACAGATGACGTTGTAGATATTTCCATGTTTATAGAGATGGTGGTGTAGATATTTCCATGTTTATAGAGATAGCGGTGTAGATATATCAATGTTCATAGAGATAGCAGTGAGGATATTTCCATGTTTATACAGATAGCAGTGTAGATATTTCCACTTTTATAGAGATAGCGGTTTAGATATTTCATATTTATACAGAGAGCGGTGTAGATATTTCCATGTTTATACAGATTGCGGTGTAGATATTTCCATGTTTATACAGATAGCGGTGTAGATATTTCCATCTTTCTACAAATGGCAGTGTAGATATTTCCATGTTTATAGAGATGGCGGTGTAGATATTTCCATGTTTATACAGATAGCGTTGTAGATATTTCCATGTTTCTACAGATGGCTGTGCCGATATTTCCATGTTTATACAGAGTTCTCTGTAGATATTTCCATGTTTATATAGATGACAGTGCAGATATTTCCAGGTTTATACAGATTGCTGTGTAGTTATTTCCATGTTTATAAAGATGGCTGTGTAGATATTTCCATGTTTATACAGATGACTTTGTAGGTATTTCCATGTTTATGCAGATCACGGTGTAGATATTTCCAAGTTTATACAGATCGCGGTGTAGATATTTCCATGTTTATACAGATAGCGGTGTAGATATTTCCATGTTTATACAGTTGACGGTGTAGATATTTCCATGTTTATAAAGATGGCGGTGTAGATATTTCCATGTTTATAGAGATAGCGGTGTAGATCTATCAATGTTCATAGAGATAGCAGTGAGGATATTTCCATGTTTATACAGATAGCAGTGTAGATATTTCCACTTTTATAGAGATAGCGGTTTAGATATTTCATATTTATACAGAGAGCGGTGTAGATGTTTCCATGTTTATACAGATTGTGGTGTAGATATTTCCATGTTTATATAGATAGCGGTGTAGATATTTCCACGTTTATACAGATGGCGGTGTAGATATTTCCATCTTTCTACAAATGGCAGTGTAGATATTTCCATGTTTATAGAGATGGCGGTTTTAGATATTTCCATGTTTATATAGATGGCAGTGTAGATAATTTCTTGTTTAGGTAGATGGCGTTGTAGATACCTCCATGTTTAAAGAGATGGCGGTGTGTATATTTCCAAGTTGATGGAGATAGCGGTGTAGATATTTCCATGTTTATAGAGATAGCGGTGTAGTTATTTCCATGTTTATAGAGATAGCGGTGTAGATATTTCCATGTTTCTACAGATGACTGTGTAGATATTTCCATGTTTGTACAGATGGCAGTGTAGATATTTCCATGTTTATAGAGATAGAAGTGTAGATATTTTCATGTTTATACATATTGCGGTGGAGATTTGTCCATGATTATACAGATAGCAATGGAGATATTTCCACGTTAATACACATAGCGGTGTAGATATTTCCAAGTTTATACAGATAGCGTTGTAGATATTTCCATGTTTATACAGATGGCTGTGCCGATATTTCCATGTTTATACAGAGCTCTCTGTAGATATTTCCATGTTTATATAGATGACAGTGCAGATATTTCCAGGTTTATACAGATGGCTGTGTAGATATTTCCATGTTTATATAGATCGCGTTGTAGATATTTCCATGTTTATACAGATCGCGGTGTAGATATTTCCATGTTTATAGAGATAGCGGTGTAGATATTTCCACGTTTATACAGATAGCGGTGTAGATATTTCCATGTTTATAGAGATGGCGGTGTAGATATTTCCATGTTTATAGAGATAGCGGTGTAGATCTATCAATGTTCATAGAGATAGCAGTGAGGATATTTCCATGTTTATACAGATAGCAGTGTAGATATTTCCACTTTTATAGAGATAGCGGTTTAGATATTTCATATTTATACAGAGAGCGGTGTAGATATTTCCATGTTTATACAGATTGCGGTGTAGATATTTCCATGTTTATACAGATAGCGGTGTAGATATTTCCACGTTTATACAGATGGCGGTGTAGATATTTCCATCTTTCTACAAATGGCAGTGTAGATATTTCCATGTTTATAGAGATGGCGGTGTAGATATTTCCATGTTTATAGAGATAGCGGTGTAGATCTATCAATGTTCATAGAGATAGCAGTGAGGATATTTCCATGTTTATACAGATAGCAGTGTAGATATTTCCACTTTTATAGAGATAGCGGTTTAGATATTTCATATTTATACAGAGAGCGCTGTAGATGTTTCCATGTTTATACAGATTGTGGTGTAGATATTTCCATGTTTATATGGATAGCGGTGTAGATATTTCCATGTTTATACAGATGGCTGTGCCGATATTTCCATGTTTATATGGAGTTCTCTGTAGATATTTCCATGTTTATATAGATGACAGTGCAGATATTTCCAGGTTTATACAGATGGCGGTGTAGATATTTCCATGTTTATATAGATCGCGGTGTAGATATTTCCATGTTTATACAGATGACGGTGTAGATATTTCCATGTTTATAGAGATGGCGGTGTAGATATTTCCATGTTTATAGAGATAGCAGTGTAGATCTATCAATGTTCATAGAGATAGCAGTGAGGATATTTCCATGTTTATACAGATAGCAGTGTAGATATTTCCACTTTTATGGAGATAGCGGTTTAGATATTTCATATTTATACAGAGAGCGGTGTAGATATTTCCATGTTTATACAGATTGCGGTGTAGATATTTCCATGTTTATACAGATAGCAGTGTAGATATTTCCACTTTTATAGAGATAGCGGTTTAGATATTTCATATTTATACAGAGAGCGGTGTAGATGTTTCCATGTTTATACAGATTGTGGTGTAGATATTTCCATGTTTATATAGATAGCGGTGTAGATATTTCCACGTTTATACAGATGGCGGTGTAGATATTTCCATCTTTCTACAAATGGCAGTGTAGATATTTCCATGTTTATAGAGATGGCGGTTTTAGATATTTCCATGTTTATATAGATGGCAGTGTAGATAATTTCTTGTTTAGGTAGATGGCGTTGTAGATACCTCCATGTTTAAAGAGATGGCGGTGTGTATATTTCCAAGTTGATGGAGATAGCGGTGTAGATATTTCCATGTTTATAGAGATAGCGGTGTAGTTATTTCCATGTTTATAGAGATAGCGGTGTAGATATTTCCATGTTTCTACAGATGACTGTGTAGATATTTCCATGTTTGTACAGATGGCAGTGTAGATATTTCCATGTTTATAGAGATAGAAGTGTAGATATTTTCATGTTTATACATATTGCGGTGGAGATTTGTCCATGATTATACAGATAGCAATGGAGATATTTCCACGTTAATACACATAGCGGTGTAGATATTTCCAAGTTTATACAGATAGCGTTGTAGATATTTCCATGTTTATACAGATGGCTGTGCCGATATTTCCATGTTTATACAGAGCTCTCTGTAGATATTTCCATGTTTATATAGATGACAGTGCAGATATTTCCAGGTTTATACAGATGGCTGTGTAGATATTTCCATGTTTATATAGATCGCGTTGTAGATATTTCCATGTTTATACAGATCGCGGTGTAGATATTTCCATGTTTATAGAGATAGCGGTGTAGATATTTCCACGTTTATACAGATAGCGGTGTAGATATTTCCATGTTTATAGAGATGGCGGTGTAGATATTTCCATGTTTATAGAGATAGCGGTGTAGATCTATCAATGTTCATAGAGATAGCAGTGAGGATATTTCCATGTTTATACAGATAGCAGTGTAGATATTTCCACTTTTATAGAGATAGCGGTTTAGATATTTCATATTTATACAGAGAGCGGTGTAGATATTTCCATGTTTATACAGATTGCGGTGTAGATATTTCCATGTTTATACAGATAGCGGTGTAGATATTTCCACGTTTATACATATGGCGGTGTAGATATTTCCATCTTTCTACAAATGGCAGTGTAGATATTTCCATGTTTATAGAGATGGCGGTGTAGATATTTCCATGTTTATAGAGATAGCGGTGTAGATCTATCAATGTTCATAGAGATAGCAGTGAGGATATTTCCATGTTTATACAGATAGCAGTGTAGATATTTCCACTTTTATAGAGATAGCGGTTTAGATATTTCATATTTATACAGAGAGCGCTGTAGATGTTTCCATGTTTATACAGATTGTGGTGTAGATATTTCCATGTTTATATGGATAGCGGTGTAGATATTTCCATGTTTATACAGATGGCTGTGCCGATATTTCCATGTTTATATGGAGTTCTCTGTAGATATTTCCATGTTTATATAGATGACAGTGCAGATATTTCCAGGTTTATACAGATGGCTGTGTAGATATTTCCATGTTTATATAGATCGCGGTGTAGATATTTCCATGTTTATACAGATGACGGTGTAGATATTTCCATGTTTATAGAGATGGCGGTGTAGATATTTCCATGTTTATAGAGATAGCAGTGTAGATCTATCAATGTTCATAGAGATAGCAGTGAGGATATTTCCATGTTTATACAGATAGCAGTGTAGATATTTCCACTTTTATAGAGATAGCGGTTTAGATATTTCATATTTATACAGAGAGCGGTGTAGATATTTCCATGTTTATACAGATTGCGGTGTAGATATTTCCATGTTTATACAGATAGCAGTGTAGATATTTCCACTTTTATAGAGATAGCGGTTTAGATATTTCATATTTATACAGAGAGCGGTGTAGATGTTTCCATGTTTATACAGATTGTGGTGTAGATATTTCCATGTTTATATAGATAGCGGTGTAGATATTTCCACGTTTATACAGATGGCGGTGTAGATATTTCCATCTTTCTACAAATGGCAGTGTAGATATTTCCATGTTTATAGAGATGGCGGTTTTAGATATTTCCATGTTTATATAGATGGCAGTGTAGATAATTTCTTGTTTAGGTAGATGGCGTTGTAGATACCTCCATGTTTAAAGAGATGGCGGTGTGTATATTTCCAAGTTGATGGAGATAGCGGTGTATATATTTCCATGTTTATAGAGATAGCGGTGTAGTTATTTCCATGTTTATAGAGATAGCGGTGTAGATATTTCCATGTTTCTACAGATGACTGTGTAGATATTTCCATGTTTGTACAGATGGCAGTGTAGATATTTCCATGTTTATAGAGATAGAAGTGTAGATATTTTCATGTTTATACATATTGCGGTGGAGATTTGTCCATGATTATACAGATAGCAATGGAGATATTTCCACGTTAATACACATAGCGGTGTAGATATTTCCAAGTTTATACAGATAGCGTTGTAGATATTTCCATGTTTATACAGATGGCTGTGCCGATATTTCCATGTTTATACAGAGCTCTCTGTAGATATTTCCATGTTTATATAGATGACAGTGCAGATATTTCCAGGTTTATACAGATGGCTGTGTAGATATTTCCATGTTTATATAGATCGTGTTGTAGATATTTCCATGTTTATACAGATCGCGGTGTAGATATTTCCATGTTTATAGAGATAGCGGTGTAGATATTTCCACGTTTATACAGATAGCGGTGTAGATATTTCCATGTTTATAGAGATGGCGGTGTAGATATTTCCATGTTTATAGAGATAGCGGTGTAGATCTATCAATGTTCATAGAGATAGCAGTGAGGATATTTCCATGTTTATACAGATAGCAGTGTAGATATTTCCACTTTTATAGAGATAGCGGTTTAGATATTTCATATTTATACAGAGAGCGGTGTAGATATTTCCATGTTTATACAGATAGCGGTGTAGATATTTCCACGTTTATACAGATGGCGGTGTAGATATTTCCATCTTTCTACAAATGGCAGTGTAGATATTTCCATGTTTATAGAGATGGCGGTGTAGATATTTCCATGTTTATAGAGATAGCGGTGTAGATCTATCAATGTTCATAGAGATAGCAGTGAGGATATTTCCATGTTTATACAGATAGCAGTGTAGATATTTCCACTTTTATAGAGATAGCGGTTTAGATATTTCATATTTATACAGAGAGCGCTGTAGATGTTTCCATGTTTATACAGATTGTGGTGTAGATATTTCCATGTTTATATGGATAGCGGTGTAGATATTTCCATGTTTATACAGATGGCTGTGCCGATATTTCCATGTTTATATGGAGTTCTCTGTAGATATTTCCATGTTTATATAGATGACAGTGCAGATATTTCCAGGTTTATACAGATGGCTGTGTAGATATTTCCATGTTTATATAGATCACGGTGTAGATATTTCCATGTTTATACAGATGACGGTGTAGATATTTCCATGTTTATAGAGATGGCGGTGTAGATATTTCCATGTTTATAGAGATAGCAGTGTAGATCTATCAATGTTCATAGAGATAGCAGTGAGGATATTTCCATGTTTATACAGATAGCAGTGTAGATATTTCCACTTTTATAGAGATAGCGGTTTAGATATTTCATATTTATACAGAGAGCGGTGTAGATATTTCCATGTTTATACAGATTGCGGTGTAGATATTTCCATGTTTATACAGATAGCGGTGTAGATATTTCCACGTTTATACAGATCGCGGTGTAGATATTTCCATCTTTCTACAAATGGCAGTGTAGATATTTCCAAGTTTATAGAGATGGCGGTGTAGATATTTCCAATGTTTATATAGATGGCAGTGTAGATATTTTCTTGTTTATGTAGATGGCGTTGTAGATACCTCCATGTTTAAAGAGATGGCGGTGTGTATATTTCCATGTGGATGGAGATAGCGGTGTAGATATTTCCATGTTTATAGAGATAGCGGTGTAGTTATTTCCATGTTTATAGAGATAGCGGTGTAGATATTTCCATGTTTCTACAGATGACTGTGTAGATATTTCCATGTTTGTACAGATGGCTGTGTAGATATTTCCATGTTTATAGAGATAGAAGTGTAGATATTTTCATGTTTATACATATTGCGGTGGAGATTTGTCCATGTTTGTACAGATAGCAATGGAGATATTTCCACGTTAATACACATAGCTGTGTAGATATTTCCATGTTTATACAGATAGCGTTGTAGATATTTCCATGTTTATACAGATGGCTGTGCCGATATTTCCATGTTTATACGGAGTTCTCTGTAGATATTTCCATGTTTATATAGATGACAGTGCAGATATTTCCAGGTTTATACAGATGGCTGTGTAGATATTTCCATGTTTATACTGATGTCTGTGTAGATATTTCCATGTTTATACAGATGACTTTGTAGGTATTTCCATGATTATACAGATGGCGGTGTAGGTATTTCCATGTTTATAGAGATAGCTGTGTAGATATTTCCATGTTTACACAGATAGCGGTTTAGATATTTCCATGTTTATACAGTTTGCGGTGTAGATATTTTCATGTTTATACAGATCGCGGTGTAGATATTTCCATGTTTATACAGATAGCGGTGTAGATATTTCCATGTTTATACAGATGACGGTGTAGATATTTCCATGTTTATAGAGATGGCGGTGTAGATAGTTCCATGTTTATAGAGATAGCGGTGTAGATCTATCAATATTCATAGAGATAGCAGTGAGGATATTTCCATGTTTATACAGATAGCAGTGTAGATATTTCCACTTTTATAGAGATAGCGGTTTAGATATTTCATATTTATACAGAGAGCGGTGTAGATATTTCCATGTTTATACAGATTGCGGTGTAGATATTTCCATGTTTATACAGATAGCGGTGTAGATATTTCCACGTTTAAACAGATGGCGGTGTAGATATTTCCATCTTTCTACACATGGCAGTGTAGATATTTCCATGTTTACAGAGATGGCGGTGTAGGTATTTCCATGTCTATATAGATGGCATTGTAGATATTTTCTTGTTTATGTAGATGGCGTTGTAGATACCTGCATGTTTACAGAGATGGCATTGTGTATATATCCATGTTGATGGAGATAGCGGTGTAGATATTTCCATGTTTATAGAGATAGCGGTGTAGTTATTTCCATGTTTATAGAGATAGCGGTGTAGATATTTCCATGTTTCTACAGATGACTGTGTAGATATTTCCATGTTTGTACAGATGGCAGTGTAGATATTTCCATGTTTATAGAGATAGAAGTGTAGATATTTTCATGTTTATACATATTGCGGTGGAGATTTGTCCATGTTTATACAGATAGCAATGGAGATATTTCCACGTTAATACACATAGCGGTGTAGATATTTCCATCTTTATATAGATAGCGTTGTAGTTATTTCCATGTTTATACAGATGGCTGTGCCGATATTTCCATGTTTATACGGTGTTTTCTGTAGATATTTCCATGTTTATATAGATGACAGTGCAGATATTTCCAGGTTTATACAGATGGCTGTGTAGATATTTCCATGTTTATACAGATGGCTGTGTAGATATTTCCATGTTTATACAGATGACTTTGTAGGTATTTCCATGTTTATACAGATGGCGGTGTAGATATTTCCATGTTTATAGAGATAGCTGTGTAGATATTTCCATGTTTACACAGATAGCGGATTAGATATTTCCATGTTTATACAGATCGCGGTGTAGATATTTCCATGTTTATGCAGATCGCGGTGTAGATATTTCCCTGTTTATACAGATAGCGGTGTAGATATTTCCACGTTTATACAGATGGCGGTGTAGATATTTCCATCTTTCTACAAATGGCAGTGTAGATATTTCCATGTTTATAGAGATGGCGGTGTAGATATTTCCATGTTTATATAGATGGCAGTGTAGACATTTTCTTGTTTATGTAGATGGCGTTGTAGATACCTCCATGTTTAAAGAGATGGCGGTGTGTATATTTCCATGTTGATGGAGATAGCGGTGTAGTTATTTCCATGTTTACACAGATAGCGGTTTAGATATTTCCATTTTTATACAGATCGCGGAGTAGATATTTCCATGTTTATACAGATCGCGGTGTAGATAGTTCCATTTTTATACAGATAACGGTATAGAAATTTCCATGTTTATAGAGATGGCGGTGTAGATATTTCCATGTTTATAGAGATAGCGGTGTAGATATATCAATGTTCATAGAGATAGCTGTGAGGATATTTCCATGTTTATACAGATAGCAGTGTAGATATTTCCACTTTTATAGAGATAGCGGTTTAGATATTTCACATTTATACAGAGAGCGGTGTAGATATTTCCATGTTTATACAGATTGCGGTGTAGATATTTCCATGTTTATACAGATAGCGGTGTAGATATTTCCACGTTTATACAGATGGCGGTGTAGATATTTCCATCTTTCTACAAATGGCAGTGTAGATATTTCCATGTTTATAGAGATGGCGGTTTTAGATATTTCCATGTTTATATAGATGGCAGTGTAGATAATTTCTTGTTTATGTAGATGGCGTTGTAGATACCTCCATGTTTAAAGAGATGGCGGTGTGTTTATTTCCATGTTGATGGAGATAGCGGTGTAGATATTTCCATGTTTATAGAAATAGCGGTGTAGTTATTTCCATGTTTATAGAGATAGCGGTGTAGATATTTCCATGTTTCTACAGATGATTGTGTAGATATTTCCATGTTTGTACAGATGGCAGTGTAGATATTTCCATGTTTATAGAGATAGAAGTGTAGATATTTTAATGTTTATACATATTGCTGTGGAGATTTGTCCATGTTTATACAGATAGCAGTGGAGATATTTCCACGTTAATACACATAGCGGTGTAGATATTTCCACGTTTATACAGATAGCGTTGTAGATATTTCCATGTTTATACAGATGGCTGTGCCGATATTTCCATGTTTATACAGAGCTCTCTGTAGGTATTTCCATGTTTATATAGATGACAGTGCAGATATTTCCAGGTTTATACAGATGGCTGTGTAGATATTTCCATGTTTATATAGATCGCGGTGTAGATATTTCCATGTTTATACAGATGACGGTGTAGATATTTCCATGTTTATAGAGATGGCGGTGTAGATATTTCCATGTTTATAGAGATAGCGGTGTAGATCTATCAATGTTCATAGAGATAGCAGTGAGGATATTTCCATGTTTATACAGATAGCAGTGTAGATATTTCCACTTTTATAGAGATAGCGGTTTAGATATTTCATATTTATACAGAGAGCGGTGTAGATATTTCCATGTTTATACAGATTGCGGTGTAGATATTTCGATGTTTATACAGATAGCGGTGTAGATATTTTCACGTTTATACCGATGGCGGTGTAGATATTTCCATCTTTCTACAAACGGCAGTGTAGATATTTCCATGTTTATAGAGATGGCGGTGTAGATATTTCCATGTTTATAGAGATAGCGGTGTAGATCTATCAATGTTCATGGAGATAGCAGTGAGGATATTTCCATGTTTATACAGATAGCAGTGTAGATATTTCCACTTTTATAGAGATAGCGGTTTAGATATTTCATATTTATACAGAGAGCGCTGTAGATGTTTCCATGTTTATACAGATTGTGGTGTAGATATTTCCATGTTTATATGGATAGCGGTGTTGATATTTCCACGTTTATACAGATGGCGGTGTAGATATTTCCATCTTTCTTCAAATGGCAGTGTAGATATTTCCAAGTTTATAGAGATAGCGTTGTAGATATTTCCATGTTTATACAGATGGCTGTGCCGATATTTCCATGTTTATACGGAGTTCTCTGTAGATATTTCCATGTTTATATAGATGACAGTGCAGATACTTCCAGGTTTATACAGATGGCTGTGTAGATATTTCCATGTTTATATAGATCGCGGTGTAGATATTTCCATGTTTATACAGATGACGGTGTAGATATTTCCATGTTTATAGAGATCGCGGTGTAGATATTTCCATGTTTATAGAGATAGCAGTGTAGGTCTATCAATGTTCATAGAGATAGCAGTGAGGATATTTCCATGTTTATACAGATAGCAGTGTAGATATTTCCACTTTTATAGAGATAGCGGTTTAGATATTTCATATTTATACAGAGAGCGGTGTAGATATTTCCATGTTTATACAGATTGCGGTGTAGATATTTCCATGTTTATACAGATAGCGGTGTAGATATTTCCACGTTTATACAGATGGCGGTGTAGATATTTCCATCTTTCTACAAATGGCAGTGTAGATATTTCCAAGTTTATAGAGATGGCGGTGTAGATATTTCCATGTTTATATAGATGGCAGTGTAGATATTTTCTTGTTTATGTAGACGGCGTTGTAGATACCTCCATGTTTAAAGAGATGGCGGTGTGTATATTTCCATGTGGATGGAGATTGCGGTGTAGATATTTCCATGTTTATAGAGATAGCGGTGTAGTTATTTCCATGTTTATAGAGATAGCGGTGTAGATATTTCCATGTTTCTACAGATGACTGTGTAGATATTTCCATGTTTGTACAGATGGCTGTGTAGATATTTCTATGTTTATAGAGATAGAAGTGTAGATATTTTCATGTTTATACATATTGCGGTGGAGATTTGTCCATGTTTATACAGATAGCAATGGAGATATTTCCACGTTAATACACATAGCTGTGTAGATATTTCCATGTTTATACAGATAGCGTTGTAGATATTTCCATGTTTATACAGATGGCTGTGCCGATATTTCCATGTTTATACGGAGTTCTCTGTAGATATTTCCATGTTTATATACATGACAGTGCAGATATTTCCAGGTTTATACAGATGGCTGTGTAGATATTTCCATGTTTATACAGATGTCTGTGTAGATATTTCCATGTTTATACAGATGACTTTGTAGGTATTTCCATGATTATACAGATGGCGGTGTAGGTATTTCCATGTTTATAGAGATAGCTGTGTAGATATTTCCATGTTTACACAGATAGCGGTTTAGATATTTCCATGTTTATACAGTTCGCGGTGTAGATATTTTCATGTTTATACAGATCGCGGTGTAGATATTTCCATGTTTATACAGATAGCGGTGTAGATATTTCCATGTTTATACAGATGACGGTGTAGATATTTCCATGTTTATAGAGATGGCGGTGTAGATAGTTCCATGTTTATAGAGATAGCGGTGTAGATCTATCAATATTCATAGAGATAGCAGTGAGGATATTTCCATGTTTATACAGATAGCAGTGTAGATATTTCCACTTTTATAGAGATAGCGGTTTAGATATTTCATATTTATACAGAGAGCGGTGTAGATATTTCCATGTTTATACAGATTGCGGTGTAGATATTTCCATGTTTATACAGATAGCGGTGTAGATATTTCCACGTTTATACAGATGGCGGTGTAGATATTTCCATCTTTCTACACATGGCAGTGTAGATATTTCCATGTTTACAGAGATGGCGGTGTAGATATTTCCATGTCTATATAGATGGCATTGTAGATATTTTCTTGTTTATGTAGATGGCGTTGTAGATACCTGCATGTTTACAGAGATGGCGTTGTGTATATATCCATGTTGATGGAGATAGCGGTGTAGATATTTCCATGTTTATAGAGATAGCGGTGTAGTTATTTCCATGTTTATAGAGATAGCGGTGTAGATATTTCCATGTTTCTACAGATGACTGTGTAGATATTTCCATGTTTGTACAGATGGCAGTGTAGATATTTCCATGTTTATAGAGATAGAAGTGTAGATATTTTCATGTTTATACATATTGCGGTGGAGATTTGTCCATGTTTATACAGATAGCAATGGAGATATTTCCACGTTAATACACATAGCGGTGTAGATATTTCCATGTTTATACAGATAGCGTTGTAGTTATTTCCATGTTTATACAGATGGCTGTGCCGATATTTCCATGTTTATACGGTGTTCTCTGTAGATATTTCCATGTTTATATAGATGACAGTGCAGATATTTCCAGGTTTATACAGATGGCTGTGTAGATATTTCCATGTTTATACAGATGGCTGTGTAGATATTTCCATGTTTATACAGATGACTTTGTAGGTATTTCCATGTTTATACAGATGGCGGTGTAGATATTTCCATGTTTATAGAGATAGCTGTGTAGATATTTCCATGTTTACACAGATAGCGGATTAGATATTTCCATGTTTATACAGATCGCGGTGTAGATATTTCCATGTTTATACAGATCGCGGTGTAGATATTTCCATGTTTATACAGATAGCGGTGTAGATATTTCCACGTTTATACAGATGGCGGTGTAGATATTTCCATCTTTCTACAAATGGCATTGTAGATATTTCCATGTTTATAGAGATGGCGGTGTAGATATTTCCATGTTTATATAGATGGCAATGTAGACATTTTCTTGTTTATGTAGATGGCGTTGTAGATACCTCCATGTTTAAAGAGATGGCGGTGTGTATATTTCCATGTTGATGGAGATAGCGGTGTAGATATTTCCATGTTTATAGAAATAGCGGTGTAGTTATTTCCATGTTTATAGAGACAGCGGTGTAGATATTTCCATGTTTCTACAGATGACTGTGTAGATGTTTCCATGTTTGTACAGATGGCAGTGTAGATATTTCCATGTTTATAGAGATAGAAGTGTAGATATTTTCATGTTTATACATATTGCGGTGGAGATTTGTCCATGTTTATACAGATAGCAATGGAGATATTTCCACGTTAATACAAATAGCGGTGTAGATATTTCCATGTTTATACAGATAGCGTTGTAGATATTTCCATGTTTATACAGATGGCTGTGCCGATATTTCCATGTTTATACAGAGTTCTCTGTAGATATTTCCATGTTTATATAGATGACAGTGCAGATATTTCCAGGTTTATACAGATGGCTGTGTAGATATTTCCATGTTTATACAGATGGCTGTGTAGATATTTCCATGTTTATACAGATGACTTTGTAGGTATTTCCATGTTTATACAGATGGCGGTGTAGATATTTCCATGTTTATAGAGATAGCTGTGTAGATATTTCCATGTTTACACAGATAGCGGTTTAGATATTTCCATGTTTAGGCAGATCACGGTGTAGATATTTCCATGTTTATACAGATCGCGGTGTAGATATTTCCATGTTTATACAGATAGCAGTGTAGATATTTCCATGTTTATACAGATGACGGTGTAGATATTTCCATGTTTATAGAGATGGCGGTGTAGATATTAACATGTTTATAGAGATAGCGGTGTAGATCTATCAATGTTCATAGAGATAGCAGTGAGGATATTTCCATGTTTATACAGATAGCAGTGTAGATATTTCCACTTTTATAGAGATAGCGGTTTAGATATTTCATATTTATAAAGAGAGCGGTGTAGATATTTCCATGTTTATACAGATAGCGGTGTAGATATTTCCATGTTTATAGAGATAGCTATGTAGTTATTTCCATGTTTATAGGGATAGCGGTGTAGATATTTCCATGTTTCTACAGATGACTGTGTAGATATTTCCATGTTTGTACAGATGGCAGTGTAGATATTTCCATGTTTATAGAGATAGAAGTGTAGATATTTTCATGTTTATACATATTGCGGTGGGGATTTGTCCATGTTTGTACAGATAGCAATGGAGATATTTCCACGTTAATACACATAGCGGTGTAGATATTTCCATGTTTATAGAGATAGCGTTGTAGATATTTCCATGTTTATACAGATGGCTGTGCCGATATTTCCATGTTTATACAGAGTTCTCTGTAGATATTTCCATGTTTATATAGATGACAGTGCAGATATTTCCAGGTTTATAAAGATGGCTGTGTAGATATTTCCATGTTTATACAGATGGCTGTGTAGATATTTCCATGTTTATACAGATGACTTTGTAGGTATTTCCATGTTTATAAAGATGGCGGTGTAGATATTTCCATGTTTATAGAGATAGCTGTGTAGATATTATCATGTTTACACAGATAGCGGTTTAGATATTTCCATGTTTATACAGATCACGGTGTAAGTATTTCCATGTTTATACAGATCGCGGTGTAGATATTTCCATGTTTATACAGATAGCGGTGTAGATATTTCCATGTTTATACAGATGACGGTGTAGATATTTCCATGTTTATAGAGATGGCGGTGTAGATATTTCCATGTTTATAGAGATAGCGGTGTAGATCTATCAATGTTCATAGAGATAGCAGTGAGGATATTTCCATGTTTATACAGATAGCAATGCAGATATTTCCACTTTTATAGAGATAGCGGTTTAGATATTTCATATTTATACAGAGAGCGGTGTAGATATTTCCATGTTTATACAGATTGCGGTGTAGATATTTCCATGTTTATACAGATAGCGGTGTAGATATTTCCACGTTTATACAGATGGCGGTGTAGATATTTCCATCTTTCTACAAATGGCAGTGTATATATTTCCATGTTTATAGAGATGGCGGTGTAGATATTTCCATGTTTATATAGATGGCAGTGTAGACATTTTCTTGTTTATGTAGATGGCGTTGTAGATACCTCCATGTTTAAAGAGATGGCGGTGTGTATATTTCCATGTTGATGGAGATAGCGGTGTAGATATTTCCATGTTTATAGAGATAGCGGTGTAGTTATTTCCATGTTTATAGAGATAGCGGTGTAGATATTTCCATGTTTCTACAGATGACTGTGTAGATATTTCCATGTTTGTACAGATGGCAGTGTAGATATTTCCATGTTTATAGAGATAGAAGTGTAGATATTTTCATGTTTATACATATTGCGGTGGAGATTTGTCCATGTTTGTACAGAAAGCAATGGAGATATTTCCACGTTAATACACATAGCGGTGTAGATATTTCCATGTTTATGTAGATAGCGTTGTAGATATTTCCATGTATATACAGATGGCTGTGCCGATATTTCCATGTTTATACAGAGTTCTCTGTAGATATTTCCATGTTTATATGGATGACAGTGCAGATATTTCCAGGTTTATACAGATGGCTGTGTAGATATTTCCATGTTTATACAGATGGCTGTGTAGATATTTCCATGTTTATACAGATGACTTTTTAGGTATTTCCATGTTTATACAGATGGCGGTGTAGATATTTCCATGTTTATAGAGATAGCTGTGTAGATATTTCCATGTTTACACAGATAGCGGTTTAGATATTTCCATGTTTATACAGATCGCGGTGTAGATATTTCCATGTTTATACAGATAGCGGTGTAGATATTTCCATGTTTATAGAGATGACGGTGTAGATATTTCCGTGTTTATAGAGATGGCGGTGTAGATAGTTCCATGTTTATAGAGATAGCGGTGTAGATCTATCAATGTTCATAGAGATAGCAGTTAGGATATTTCCATGTTTATACAGATAGCAGTGTAGATATTTCCACTTTTATAGAGATAGCGGTTTAGATATTTCATAATTATACAGAGAGCGGTGTAGATATTTCCATGTTTATACAGATTGCGGTGTAGATATTTCCATGTTTATACAGATAGCGGTGTAGATATTTCCACGTTTATACAGATGGCGGTGTAGATATTTCCATCTTTCTACAAATGGCAGTGTAGGTATTTCCATGTTTATAGAGATGGCGGTGTAGATATTTCCATGTTTATATAGATGGCAGTGTAGACATTTTCTTGTTTATGTAGATGGCGTTGTAGATACCTCCATGTTTAAAGAGATGGCGGTGTGTATATTTCCATGTTGATGGAGATAGCGGTGTAGATATTTCCATATTTATAGAGATAGCGGTGTAGTTATTTCCATGTTTATAGAGATAGCGGTGTAGATATTTCCATGTTTCTACAGATGACTGTGTAGATATTTCCATGTTTGTACAGATGGCAGTGTAGATATTTCCATGTTTATAGAGATAGCGTTGTAGATATTTCCATGTTTATACAGATGGCTGTGCCGATATTTCCATGTTTATACAGAGTTCTCTGTAGATATTTCCATGTTTATATAGATGACAGTGCAGATATTTCCAGGTTTATACAGATGGCTGTGTAGATATTTCCATGTTTATACAGATGACTTTGTAGGTATTTCCATGTTTATACAGATGGCGGTGTAGAGATTTCCATGTTTATACAGATCTTGGTGTAGATATTTCCATGTTTATACAGATCACGGTGTAGGTATTTCCATGTTTATACAGATCGCGGTGTAGATATTTCCATGTTTATACAGATGACGGTGTAGATATTTCCATGTTTATACAGATTGCGGTGTAGATATTTCCATGTTTATATAGATGGCAGTGTAGATATTTCCATGTTTATAGAGATGGCGGTGTAGATATTTCCATGTTTATATAGATGGCAGTGTAGATATTTTCTTGTTTATGAAGATGGCGTTGTAGATACCTCCACGTTTAAAGAGATGGCGGTGTGTATATATCCATGTTGATGGAGATAGCGGTGTAGATATTTCCATGTTTACATATACAGCGGAAAAGATATTTCCATCTTTGCACAGATTGCGGTGTAGACGTTGCAAACTTTACACAGATAGCGGTGTAGATATTTCCAAGTTTACTGAGATACCTGTGTCGATATTTCCATGTTTACAAAGATATCATTGTAGATATTTCCATCTTTATACAGATAGCGTTGTAGATATTTCCATGTTTTCACAGATGGTGGTGTAGATATTTCCTTGTTTATACACATGGCGGAGTAGATACTTCCATCTTTATGGAGATGGCAGTGTAGATATTTTCATGTTTATAGAGATGGCGGCGCAGATATTTCCATATTTATAGAGATAGTGGTGTAGATATTTCCTTGTTTCATGAGATGGCAGTGTAGATATTTCCATGTTTATACAGATGTCGGTGTAGATATTTCCATATTTATACAGATGTCTGTGTAGATATTTCCATGTGTATACAGATGGTATTGTAGGTTTCCCAAGTTATACAGATGGTGGTGTAGATATTTCCATGTTTATTCAGATGAATGTGTAGATATTTCCATGTTTTTAGAGATGGCAGTGTAGATATTTCAATGTTTATAGAGATGGCGCTGTAGATATTTCCATGTTTATACAGATAACGGTGTAGATATTTCCATGTTTATGCAGATAGCGGTGTAGATATTTCCATGTTTATACAGATAGCGGTGGAGATATTTCCCTGTTTATACAGATAGCGATGTAGATATTTCCATGTTTATACAGATAGCGGTGTAGATATTTCCATGTTTATAGAGATAGCGGTGTAGATATTTCCATGTTTATACAGATGGCTGTGTCAATATTTCCATGTGTGTACAGATGGCAGTGTAGATATTTCCATGTTTATACAGATGGCGCTGTAGATATTTCCATGTTTATACAGATGGCAGTGTAGATATTTCCATGTTTATACAGATAGCGGTGTAGATATTTCCATGTTTACAGAGATAGCGGTGTAGATATTTCCATCTTTGCACAGATTGCGGTGTAAGTATTGCCAAATTTACACAGATAGCGGTGTAGATATTTCCATGTATATGCAGACGGCTGTGTACATATTTCCATGTTTATACAGTTGGCTGTGTAGATATTTCCATGTTTATACAGATGACTTTGTAGGTATTTCCTTGTTTATACAGATTGCGGTGTAGATATTTCCATGTTTATAGAGATAGCTGTGTAGATATTTCCATGTTTATACAGATCGCGGTGTAGTTATTTCCATGTTTATGCAGATCGCGGTGTACATATTTCCATGTTTATACAGATCGCGGTGTAGATATTTCCATGTTCCTACACATGACTGTGTTGGTATTTCCATGTTTATACAGATGGCTTTGTAGATATTTCCATGTTTATAGAGATAGCGGAGTAGATATTTCCATGTTTATACAGATAGCGGTGAAAATATTTCCATGTTTATACAGATCGTGGTGTAGATATTTCCATGTTTATACAGATACCGGTGTAGAAATTTCCATGTTTATACAGACCGCAGTGTAGTTATTTCCATGTTTATACAGATAGCGGTGGAGATATTTCCATGTCTGTACAGATGGCAGTGTTGATGTTTCCATCTATACACAGATTGTCGTGTAGGTATTTCCATGTGTATACAGATTGCATTGTAGATATTTCCTTGTTTATACAGATGGTGGTATAGATATTTCCATGTTTATACAGATGACTGTATAGGTATTTCCATGTTTTTACAGATGGCATTTTAGATATTTCCATGTTCATAGAGATAGCAGTGTAGATATTTCCATGTTTATACAGATGGCGGTGTAGATATTTCCATGTTTATAGAGATAGCGGTGTAGGTATTTCCATATTTATACAGATAACGGTGTAGATATTTCCATGTTTATACAGATAGCAGTGTAAATATTTCCATGTTTATACAGATCACGGTGTAGATATTTCCATGTTTATAGATATAGCAGTGTAGATATTTCCATGTTTATGCAAATAGTGGTTTAGATATTTCCATGTTTATACAGACCACGGTGTAGATATTTCCATGTTTATGCAGATAGCGGTGTAGATATTTCCAAGTTTGTACAGATGGCGTTGTTGATATTTCCATCTATACACAGTTGACTGTGTAGATATTTCCATGTTTATACAGACGGCGGCGCAGATATTTCCATGGATATGTAGATGGCGGTGTAGATATTTCCATGTTTATACAGATAGCGGTGTAGTTATTTCCATGTTTATATAGATAGCGGTGTATATATTTCCAGGTATATACACATGGCTGTGTAGATATTTCCATGTTTATACAGATGGCGGTGTTGATATTTCCAGGTTTACACCGATAACTTTGTAAGTATTTCCATGTTTATACAGATCGCGGTGTAGATATTTCGATGTTTATAGAGATAGCAGTGGAGATATTTCCATGTTTATAGAGATAGCGGTGTAGATATTTCCACGTTTATACTGATCGCGGTGTAGATATTTCCTTGTTTATAGAGATGGCGGTGCAGATATTTCCATGTTCATAGAGATAGCGGTGTTGATTTTTCCATGTTTTTAGAGATAGCTGTTTGGATATTTCCATGTTTATACAGATAGGGGCGTAGATATTTCCATGTTTATAGAGATGGCGGTGCAGATGTTTCCATGTTTATACCGATCACGGTGTAGATATTTCCATGTTTATACAGATCGCGGTGTAGATATTTGATGTTTATACAGATCATGGTGTAGATATTTCCATGTTTATACAGATCGCGGTGTTGATATTACCATGTTTATAGGGATAGCGGTGCAAATATTTCCACATTTATGCAGATAGCGGTGTAGTTATTAGCATGTTTATACAGATAGCGGTGTAGATATTTCCATGTATAAACAGAGGTCTGTGTATATATTTCCATGTTTAAACAGATGGCGGTGTAGATATTTCCTTGTTTATACAAATAGCGGTGTAGTTATTTCCATGTTTATACAGATCACGGTGTAGATATTTCCTTGTTTATACAAATAGCGGTGCAGGTATTTCCATGTTTATAGAGATAGCGGTGTAGATATGTCCTTGTTTATACAAGTAGTGGTGTAGATATTTCCATGTTTATACAGATCACTGTGTAGATATTCCTTGTTTATACAAATAGCGGTGTAGTTATTTCCATGTTTATACAGATAGCGTTGTAGATATTTCCATGTATATAAAGATGGCTGTGTAGATATTTCCATGTTTATACAGATGGCTGTGTATATATTTCCATGTTTATACAGATGGCGGTGTAGGTATTTCCATGTTTATAGAGATAGCTGTGTAGATATTTCCATGATTATACACATAGCGGTGTAGATATTTCCATGTTTATACAGATCGCGGTGTTGATATTTCCATGTTTATACAGATAGCAGTGTAGATATTTCCATTTTTTTACAGATATCGGTGTAGATATTTCCATCTTTACACAGATTGCGGTGTAGATATTTCCGTCTTTCTACAGATGGCATTGTAGATATTTCCAAGTTTATACAGATGGCGGTGTAGATATTTCCATGTTTATATAGATGGTGGTGTAGATATTACCATGTTTATACAGATAGCGGTGTAGATATTTCCATGTTTATACAGATCGTGGTGAAGATATTTCCATGTTTACACAGATCGCGGTGTAGATATTTCCATGTTTATACAGATCGCAGTGTAGATATTTCCATGTTTATACAGATAGCGGAGTAGATATTTTCTTGTTTATACAAATGACTTTGTAGTTATTTCCATGTTTATACAGATGGCGATGTAGATATTTCCATATTTATAGAGATGGCGGTGTAGATATTTCCATGTTCATAGAGATAGCGGTGTAGATATATCCATGTTCAGAGACATAGCAGTGAGGATATTTCCATGTTTATACAGATAGCAGTGTAGATATTTCCATTTTTATAGAGATAGCGGTTTTGATAGTTCTTATTTATACAGATAGCGGTGTAGATATTTCCATGTTTATAGAGTTAGTGGTGTAGATATTTCCATGGTTATTGATATAGCTGTGTAAATATTTCCATATTTATACAGATAGTGGTGTAGATATTTCCATGTTTTTACAGATAGCGGTGTAGATATTTCCATCTTTATTCAGAGAGTGCTGTACATATTTCCATGTTTATACAGATCACTGTGTAGATATTTCCATGTTTATACAGATAACGTTGTAGATACTTCCATCTTTATACAAACGGTGGCGTAGATATTTCCATGTTCCTACACATGACTGTGTAGTTATTTCCATGTTTATACAGATGGCGTTGTATATATTTCCATATTTATAGGGATAGCAGTGTAGATATTTCCAGGTTTATACAGATAGCGGTGTAAATATTTCCATTTTTATACAGATCGTGGTGTAGATATTTCCATGTATATACAGATACCGGTGTAGATATTTCCATGTTTATACAGACTGCAGTGTAGGTATTTCTATGTTTATACAGATAGCGGTGTAGATATTTCCATGTTTGTACAGATGGCGGTGTTGATATTTCCATCTGTACACAGATTGCCGTGTAGATATTTCCATCTTTATACAGATGGCGTTATAGATATTTCCGTGGATATGCAGATGGCGGTGTGGATATTTCCAAGTTTATAGAGATAGCGGTGTAGGTATTTCCATGTTTATAGACATAGCGGTGTAGATATTTCCATGTTTACATAGATGGCGCTGTAGATATTTCCATGTTTTTTCCGATAGCGGTTTTGGTATTTCCACGTTTATACAGACAGCGATGTAGATATTTCCATGTTTATACAGCTCGCGGTGAAGATATTTATATCTTTATACAGATGGCATTGTAGATATTTCCTTATTCACACAGATGGCGGTGTAGATGTTTCCATGTTTACACAGATGGCGGAGTAGTTAGTTCCATGTTTATTTAGATGGCAGTGTAGATATTTTCATGTTTACAGAGATGGCGGTGTAGATATTTCCATGTTTATAGAGATAGCAGTGTAGATATTTACATGTTTATACAGATGGCTGTGTAGATATATCCATGTGTATACAGATGGCATTGTAGAAATTTCCATCTTTATACAGATGACTGTATAGGTATTTCCATGTTTTTAAGATGGCAGTGCAGATATTTCCATGTTTATAGAGATAGCGGTGTAGATATTTTCATGTGTATACATATTGCGGTGGAGATTTGTCCATGTTTATACAGATAGCAATGGAGATATTTCCACGTTAATACACATAGCGGTGTAGATATTTCCATGTTTATACAGATAGCGGTGTAGATATTTCCATGTTTATAGAGATGGCTCTGCCGATATTTCCATGTTTATACAGAGTTCTCTGTAGATATTTCCATGTTTATATAGATGACAGTGTAGATATTTCCAGGTTTATACAGATGACTGTGTAGATATTTCCATGTTAATACAGATGGCGGTGTAGATATTTCCATGTTTATAGAGATAGCGGTGTAGATATTTCCATGTTTATTGAGATAGCGGTGTAAATATTTCCATGTCTGTACAGATGGCGGTGTTGATGTTTCCATCTATACACAGATTGCCGTGTAGGTATTTCCATGTGTATACAGATGGCATTGTAGATATTTCCATGTTTATACAGATGGTGGTGTAGATATTTCCATGTTTACACAGATGACTGTATAGGTATTTCCGTGTTTATACAGATGGCGGTGTAGATATTTCCATGTTTATAGAGACAGCGGTGTAGATATTTCCATATTTATACAGATAACGGTGTAGAAATTTCCATGTTTATACAGATAGCGGTGTAAATATTTCCATGTTTATACAGATCACGGTGTAGATATTTCCACATTTATAGAGATAGCGGTGTAGATATTTCCATGTTTATATAGATGACAGTGTAGATATTTCAATGTTTATACAGATAGCGGTGTAAATATTTCAATGTTTATACAGATCACGGTGTACATATTTCCATATTTATAGAGATAGCGGGTTAGATATTTCCATGTTTATACAGATAGCGGTTTAGATGTTTTCATGTTTATACAGACCGCGGTGTAGATATTTCCATGTTTATTCAGATTGCGTTGCAGATATTTCCATGTTTGTACAGATGGCAGTGTTGATATTTCCATCTCTACACAGATGACCGTGTAGATATTTCCATGTTTATACAGTTGGCGGCAAAGATATTTCCATGGATATGTAGATGGCGGTGTAGATATTTCCATGTTTATACCGATAGCGGTGTAGTTATTTACATCTTTATATAGATAGCGGTGTAGATATTTCCATGTATATACACATGGCTGTGTAGATATTTCCATGTTTATACAGATGGCGGTGTAGATATTTCCATGTTTATACAGATAACTTTGTAAGTATGTCCATGTTTATACAGATGGCCGTGTAGGTATTTCGATGTTTATAGAGATAGCAGTGGAGATATTTCCATGTTTATACAGATAGCGGTGTAGATATTTCCATGTTTATGCTGATCGTGGTGTAGATATTTCCATGTTTATAGAGATGGTGGTGTAGATATTTCCATGTTCATAGAGATAGCGGTGTTGATTTTTCCATGTTTATAGAGATAGCGGTGTGGATATTTCCATGTTTATACAGATAGGCGTGTAGATATTTCCATGTTTATACAGACAGTGGTGTAGATATTTCCATGTTTACACAGATGGCAGTGTAGATATTTCCATGTTTATTCAGATGACTGTGTAGATATTTCCATCTTTTTAAAGATGGCAGTGTAGATATTTCAATGTTTATAGAGATGGCGCTGTAGAGATTTCCATGTTTATACAGATAACGGTGGAGATATTTCCATGTTTATACAGACAGCAGTGGAGATATTTCCATGTTTATACACAGAGTGGTGTACATATTTCCATGTTTATAGAGACAGCGGTGTAGGTATTTCCATGTTTATACAGATAGCGGTGCAGATATTTCCATGTTTATACAAATGCCTATGCAGATATTTCCATATTTATACAGAGGGCTGTGTAGATATTTCCATGTTTATACAGATGGCTTTGTAGATATTTCCATGTTTATAGAGATAGCAGTGCAGATATTTCCTTGTTTATACAGATAGTGCTGTAGATATTTCCATGTTTATACAGATCGTGGTGTAGATATTTCCATGTTTATAGAGATACCGGTGTAGATATTTCCATGTTTATACAGACCGCAGTGTAGATATTTCCATGTTTACCGAGATGGCGGTGTTGATATTTCCATCTAAACACAGTTTGCCGTGTAGGTGTTTCCATGTGTATACAGATGGCATTTTAGATATTTCCATGTTTATACAGATGGTGGTGTAGATATTTCCATGTTTACACAGATGACTGTATAGGTATTTCCGTGTTTATACAGATGGCGGTGTAGATATTTCCATGTTTATAGAGACAGCGGTGTAGATATTTCCATATTTATACAGATAACGGTGTAGAAATTTCCATGTTTATACAGATAGCGGTGTAAATATTTCCATGTTTATACAGATCACGGTGTAGATATTTCCACATTTATAGAGATAGCGGTGTAGATATTTCCATGTTTATACAGATAGCGGTGTAGATATTTCCGTGTTTATACAGACCGTGGTGTAGATATTTCCATGTTTATACAGATAGCGATGCAGATATTTCCATGTATGTACAGATGGCGGTGTTGATATTTCCATCTCTACACAGATGACCGTGTAGATATTTCCATGTTTATACAGATGGCGTCACAGATATTTCCATGGATATGTAGATGGTGGTGTAGATATTTCCATGTTTATACAGATAGCGGTGTAGTTATTTCCATGTTTATATAGATAGCGGTGTAGATATTTCCATGTATATACACATGGCTGTGTAGATATTTCCAGGTTTATACAGATGGCGGTGTAGATATTTCCATGTTTATACAGATAACTTTGTAAGTAATTCCATGTTTATACAGATGGCGGTGTAGATATTTCGATGTTTATAGAGATAGCAGTGGAGATATTTCCATGTTTATACTGATAGCGGTGTAGATATTTCCATGTTTATACTGATCATGGTGTAGATATTTCTATGTTTATACAGATGGCGGTGTAGATATTTCCATGTTTATAGAGATAGCGGTGTTGATTTTTCCATGTTTATAGAGATAGCGTTGTGGATATTTCCATGTTTATACAGACAGGGGTGTAGATATTTCCATGTTTATACAGATAGCGGTGTAGATATTTCCATGTTTAGACAGATGGTGGTGTATATATTTCCGTGTTTATACACATGGCGGAGTAGACACTACCATCTTTATGGAGATGGCAGTGTAGATATTTTCATGTTTATAGAGATGGCGGTGTAGATATTTCCATATTTACAGAGATAGCGGTGTAGATATTTCCGTCTTTCTACAGATGGCAGTGTAGATATTTCCATGTTTATACAGATGGCGGTGAAGATATTTGAATATTTATACAGATGTTTGTGTAGTTATTTCCATGTGTATACCGATGGTATTGTAGCTATTTCCATGTTTATACAGATGATGGTGTAGATATTTCCATGTTTATTCAGATGACTGTGTAGATATTTCCATGTTTTTACAGATGGCAGTGTAGATATTTCAATGTTTATAGAGATGGCGCTGTAGATATTTCCATGTTTATACAGATAACGGTGGAGATATTTCCATGTTTATACAGACAGCAGTGGAGATATTTCCATGTTTATACACATAGCGGTGTGCATATTTCCATGTGTATAGAGACAGCGGTGTAGGTATTTCCGTGTTTATACAGATAGCCGTGCAGATATTTCCATGTTTATACAGATTCCTATGCAGATATTTCCATGTTCCTACACATGACTGTGTAGTTATTTCCATGTTTATACAGATGGCTCTGTAAATATTTCCTTGTTTATAGAGATAGCAGTGCAGATATTTCCATGTTTATACATATAGCGGTGTATATATTTCCATGTTTATACAGATCGTGGTGTAGATATTTCCATGTTTATACAGATAGCGGTGTAGATATTTACATGAATATGCAGATAGCGGTGTAGATATTTCCATGTTTACAGAGATAGCGGTGTAGATATTTCCATCTTTGCACAGATTGCGGTGTGGATATTTCCATTTTTACACAGATAGCTGTGTAGATATTTCCAAGTTTACACAGATAGCTGTGTAGATATTTCCATGTTTACACAGATAGCGTTGTAGATATTTCCATGTTTATACAGATAGCGGTGTAGATATTTCGATGGTTATAGAGTTGGCGTTGTAGATATTTCCACGTTTATAGAGATTGCGGTGTAGATATTTCCATGTATATAGGGATGGCGGTGTAGGTATTTCCATGTTTATACAGATCATGCTGTAGATATTTCCACGTTTATACAGATCGCGGTGTTGATATTACCATGTTTATAGGGATAGCGGTGTAAATATTTACACATTTATACAGATAGCGGTGTAGTTATTAGCATGTTTATACAGATAGTGGTGTAGATATTTCCTTGTTTATACAAATAGCGGTGAAGTTATTTCCATGTTTATAGAGATCACGGTGTAGATATTTACTTGTTTATACAAATAGCGGTGTAGTTATTTCAATGTTTATACAGATAGCGGTGTAGATATTTCCTTGTTTACACAAATAACGGTGTAGATATTTCCATGTTTATACAGATCACGGTGTAGATATTTCCTTGTTTATACAAATAGCGGTGTAGTTATTTTCGTGTTTATACAGATAGCGATGTATATATTTCCATGTTTAAACAGATGGCTGTGTAGATATTTCCTTGCTTATACAAATAGCGGTGTAGTTATTTCCATGTTTATACAGATAGCTGTGTAGATATTTCCATGTATATACAGATGGCTGTGTAGATATTTCCATGTTTATACAGATGGCTGTGTAGATATCTCCATGTTTATAGAGATAGCTGTGCAGATATTTCCATGTTTATACAGATAGCGGTGTAGATATTTCCATGTTTATACAGATCGCGGTGTAGATATTTCATTGTTTATACAAATAGCGGTGTAGTTATTTTCGTGTTTATACAGATAGCGATGTATATATTTCCATGTTTAAACAGATGGCTGTGTAGATATTTCCTTGCTTATACAAATAGCGGTGTAGTTATTTCCATGTTTATACAGATAGCTGTGTAGATATTTCCATGTATATACAGATGGCTGTGTAGATATTTCCATGTTTATACAGATGGCTGTGTAGATATCTCCATGTTTATAGAGATAGCTGTGCAGATATTTCCATGTTTATACAGATAGCGGTGTAGATATTTCCATGTTTATACAGATCACGGTGTAGATATTTCCATGTTTATGCAGATCGCGGTGTAGATATTTCCAAGTTTATACAGATTGCGGTGTACATATTTCCATGTTTGTACAGATATTGGTGTGGATATTTCCATGTTTACAGAGATTGCGGTGTAGATATTTCCATCTTTCTACAGACGGCATTGTAGATATTACCATGTTTATACAGATAGCAGTGTAGATATTTCCATGTTTATACTGATCACGGTGTAGATATTTCCATGCTTATAGAGATGGCGGTGTATATATTTCCATGTTTATACAGATAGCGGTGTAGATATTTCCGTGTTTATACAGACCGCGGTGTAGATATTTCCATGTTTGTACAGATGGCGGTGTTGATATATCTATCTATACACAGATGGCCATGTAGATATTTCCCTGTTTATACAGATGGCGGCGTAGATATTTCCATGGACATGCAGATGGCGGTGTAGATATTTCCATGTTTATACAGATAGCGGTGTAGATATTTCCATGTTTTCACAGATGGTTGTGTAGATATTTCCGTGTTTATACACATGGCGGAGTAGATAGTTCCATCTTTATGGAGATGGCAGTGTAGATAATTTCATGTTTATAGAGATGGCGGAGTAGATATTTCCATATTTATAGAGATAGCGGTGTAGATATTTTTATCTTTCTACAGATGGCAGTGTAGATATTTCCATGTTTATACAGATGGCGGTGTAGATATTTCCATATTTATACAGATGTCTGTGTAGATATTTCCATGTGTATACAGATGTTATTGTAGGCATTTCCATGTTTATACAGATGGTGGTGTAGATATTTCCATGTTTATTCAGATGACTGTGTAGATATTTCAATGTATTTACAGATGGCAGTGTAGATATTTCAATGTTCATAGAGATGGCGCTGTAGATATTTCCATGTTTATACAGATAGCGGTGTAGATATTTCCATGTATATACAGACGGCTTTATAGATATTTCCATGTTTATACAGATGGTTTGTAGATATTTCCATGTTTATATAGATGACTTTGTTGGTATTTCCATGTTTATACAGATGGCGGTCTAGATATTTCCATGTTTATAGAGATAGCTGTGTAGATATTTCCATGTTTACACAGATAGCGGTGTAGATATTCCCATGTTTATACAGATCGTGGTGTAGATATTTCCATGTTTATACAGATCGTGGTGTAGATATTTCCATGTTTATACAGATAGCGGTGTAGATATTTCCATGTTTTTACAGATATCAGTGTAGATTTTCCATGTTTACACAGATTGCGGTGTAGATATTTCCATCTTTCTACAGATGGCATTGTAGATATTTCCATGTTTATACAGATAGCGGTGTAGATATTTCCATATCTATACAGATAGCGGTGTAGGTATTTCCATATTTATACAGATTGCTGTGTAGATATTTCCATCTTTATACAGATGGCGGTGTAGATATTTCCATGTTTATAGAGATAGAATTGAAGATATTTCCATGTTTATACAGATTGTGGTGTAGATATTTCCAAGTTTATACAGATGGCGGTGTAGATTCATCCATGTTTATGAAGATGGCGGTGTATATATTTTCATGTTTATAGAGATGGCGGTGTAGATATTTCCATGTATATAGAGATTGCAGTGTAGATATTTCCATGTTCATAGAGAAAGTGGTGTAGGTATTTCTATGTTTATAAAGATAGAGGTGTAGATATTTCCATATTTATACAGATAGCAGTGTAGTTATTTCCATGTTTATACAGACTGCGGTGTAGATATTTCCATGTTTCTACAGATGGCGGTGTAGGTATTTCCTTGTTTATACAGTCAGCGGTGTAGATATTTCCATGTTTATACAGGTAGCGGTGTAAATATTTCCATGTTAACAGAGATAGCGGTGTAGTTATTTCCATCTTTGCACAGATTGCTGTGTAGTTATTTCCATGTTTACGCAGATACCTGTGTAGATATTTCCAAGTTTACACAGATAGCTGTGTAGATATTTCCGTGTTTACACACATATCGTGGTAGATATTTCCATGTTTATACAGATAGCGATGTAGATATTTCCATGTTTCTACAGATAGCGGTGTAGATGTTTCCATGTTTATAGAGATAGCAGTGTAGATATTTCCATGTTTATACAGATGGCTGTGTTGATATTTCCATGTGTGTACAGACGGCGATGTAGATATTTCCATGTTTATACAGATGGCGCTGTAGATATTTCCATGTTTATACAGATGGCAGTGTTGATATTTCCATGTTTATACAGATATCGGTGTAGATATTTCAATGTTTACAGAGATAGCGATGTAGATATTCCCACCTTTGCACAGATTGCGGTGTAGGTATTGCCAAATTTACACAGATAGCGGTGTAGATATTTCCAAGTTTACACAGAGAGCTGTGTAGATATTTCCATGTTTACAGAGATACCATTGTAGATATTTCCGTGTTTATACAGATTGCGGTGTAGTTATTTCCATGTTGATACAGATAGCGGTGTAGATATTTCCATGTATATACAGATGATGGTGTAGAAATTCCCATGTTAATACAGATCGCTTTGAAGACATTTCCATTTTTCTACAGATGTCAGTGTAGATATTTCCAAGTTTATACAGATGGCAGTGTAGATATTTCCATGTTTATACAGATGTCTGTGTAGATATTTCCATGTTCATTCAGATGGCGGTGTAGATATTTCCATGTTTATAGAGATGGCGGTGTAGTTATTTCTAGGTTTATAGGGATAGCGGTGTAAATAACTCCATGTTTATAGAGATGGTGGTGTAAGTATTTTCATGTTTATAGAGATAGCGGTGCAGATATTTCCATATTTCTACAGATGACTGTGTAGATATTTCCATGTTTGTACAGATGGCAGTGTAGATATTTCCATGTTTATACAGATCGCGGTGTAGATATTTCCATGTTTACACAAATGGTGGTGCAGATATTTCCGTGTTTATACACATGGCGGAGTAGATACTTCCATCCTTATGGAGATGGCTGTGTAGATATTTTCATGTGTATACAGATGGTATTGTAGCTATTTCCATGTTTATACATATGGTGGTGTAGATATTTCCATGTTTATTCAGATGACTGTGTAGATATTTCCATGTTTTTACAGATGGCAGTGTACATATTTCAATGTTTATAGAGATGGCGGTGTAGATATTTCCATGTTTAAACAGATAACGGTGGAGATATTTCCATGTTAATACAGACAGCAGTGGAGATATTTCCATGTTTATACACATAGCGGTGTAGATATTTCCATTTTTCCACAGATTGCGGTGTATGTATTTCCATCTTTACACAGATAGCGGTGTAGATATTTCCATGTTTACACAGATAGCTCTCTAGATATTTCCATGTTTACACTGATAGGGTTGTAGATATTTTCATGTTTATACAGATAGCGGTGTAGATATTTGCATTTTTAGAGATCACGGTGCAGATATTTCCATGTTTATACAGATGGCTGTGTAGATATTTCCATATTTATACAGATGTCTGTGTAGATATTTCCATGTTTATACAGATGGTATTGTAGTTATTTCCATGTTTATACAGATGGTGTTGTAGATATTTCCATGTTTATTCAGATGACTGTGTAGATACTTCCATGTTTTTACAGATGGCAGTGTAGATATTTCAACGTTTATAGAGATGGCGCTGTAGATATTTCCATGTTTATACAGATCGTGGTGTAGATATTTCCATGTTTATACAGATTGCGGTGTAGATATTTCCATGTTTTTACAGATATTGGTGTAGATATTTCCATATTTACACTGATTGCGGTGTAGATATTTCCATCTTTCTACAGATGGCATTGTAGATATTTCCATGTTTATAGAGATGGCGGTGTAGATATTTCCATGTTTATATAGATGGTGGTGTAGATATTACGATGTTTATACAGATAGCGGTGTAGATATTTCCATGTTTATACAGATCGTGGTGAAGATATTTCCATGTTTATACAGATTGCGGTGTAGATATTTCCATGTTTATACAGATCGCGGTGTAGATATTTCCATGTTTATACAGATAGCAGTGTAGGTATTTCCATGTTTATACAGATAGCGGTGTAGGTATTTCCATGTTTATAGAGATAGCGGTGTAGGTATTTCCATGTTTATAGACATAGCGGTGTAGATATTTCCTTGTTTATATAGATGGCGTTGTAGATATTTCCATGTTTATACCGATAGCGGTGTTGGTATTTCCACGTTTATACAGATAGCGATGTAGATATTTCCATGTTTATACAGCTCGCGGTGCAGATACTTATAACTTTATACAGATGGCATTGTAGATATTTCCTTATTCACACTTATGGCGGTGTAGATGTTTCCATGTTTATACAGATGGCTGTGTAGTTATTTCCATGTTTACGGAGATGGCAGTGTAGATATTTTCATGTTTATAGAGATGGCGGTGTAGATATTTCCACGTTTATAGAGATAGCAGTGTAGATGTTTACATGTTTATACAGATGGCTGTGTAGATATTCCCATGTGTATACAGATGGCATTGTAGATATTTCCATGTTTATACAGATGACTGTATAGGTATCTCCATGTTTTTACAGATGGCAGTGCATATATTTCCATGTTTATAGAGATAACGGTGTAGATATTTCCATGTTTGTACAGATAGTTGTGTTGATATTTCTATCTATACACAGATGGCCGTGTAGATATTTCCATGTTTATACAGATGGCGGCGTAGGTATTTCCATGGACATGCAGATGGCGGTGTAGATATTTCCATGTTTATACAGATAGCGGTGTAGATATTTCCATATTTTCACAGATGGTGGTGTATATATTTCCGTGTTTATACACATGGCGTAGTAGATACTTCCATCTTTATGGAGATGGCAGTGTAGATATTTTCATATTTATAGAGTAGGCGGTGTAGATATTTCCATATTTATTGAGATAGCGGTGTATATATTTCCATCTTTCTACAGATGGCAGTGTAGATATTTCCATGTTGATAAAGATGGCGGTGTAGATATTTCCATATTTATACAGATGTCTGTGTAGATATTTCCATGTGTATACAGATGGTATTGTAGGTATTTCCATGTTTATACAGATGGTGGTGTAGATATTTCCATGTTTATTCAGATGACTGTGTAGGTATTTCCATGTATTTACAGATGGCAGTGTAGATATTTCAATTTTTATATAGATGGCGCTGTAGATATTTCCATGTTTATACAGATAACGGTGGAGTTATTTCCATGTTTATACAGACAGCAGTGGAGATATATCCATGTTTATACACATGGCGGTGTACATATTTCCATGTTTATAGAGACAGCGGTGTAGGTGTTTCCATGTTTATACAGATAGCGGTGCAGATATTTCCATGTATGTACAGATGCCTATGCAGATAACTCCATATTTATAAAGCGGGCTGTGTAGATATTTCTATGTTTATACAGATGGCAGTGTAGATATTTCCATATTCCTACACATGACTGTGTAGGTATTTCCATGTTTATACAGATGGCTTTGTAGATATTTCCATGTCTATAGAGATAGCGGTGCAGATACTTCAATGTTTATACAGATAGCGGTGTATATATTTCCATGTTTATACAGATTTTGGTGTAGATATTTCCATGTTTATACAGATAACGGTGTAGATATTTCCATGTTTATACAGACCGCAGTGTAGATATTTCCATGTTTATAGAGATAGCAGTGTAGCTATTTCCAAGTTTGTACAGATGGTGGTGTTGATGTTTCCATCTATACCCAGATTTCCGTGTAAGTGTTTCCATGTGTATACAGATGGCATTGTAGAAAATTCCATGTTTAAACTGACGGTGGTGTAGATATATCCATGTTTACACAGATGACTGTATACGTATTTCCATGTTTTTATAGATGGCAGTGCATATATTTCCATGTTTATAGAGATAACGGTGTAGATATTTCCATGTTTGTACAGATGGCGGTGTTGATATTTCCATCTATACTCAGATGGCCGTGTAGATATTTCCATGTTTATACAGATGGCGGCGTAGGTATTTCCATGGACATGCAGATGGCGGTGTAGATATTTCCATGTTTATACAGATAGCGGTGTAGATATTTCCATATTTTCACAGATGGTGGTGTATATATTTCCGTGTTTATGCACATGGCGTAGTAGATACTTCCATCGTTATGGAGATGGCAGTGTAGATAATTTCATGTTTATAGAGTAGGCGGTGTAGATATTTCCATATTTATTGAGATAGCGGTGTATATATTTCCATCTTTCTACAGATGGCAGTGTAGATATTTCCATGGTGATAAAGATGGCGGTGTAGATATTTCCATATTTATACAGATGTCTGTGTAGATATTTCCATGTGTATACAGATGGTATTGTAGGTATTTCCATGTTTATACAGATGGTGGTGTAGATATTTCCATGTTTATTCAGATGACTGTGTAGATATTTCCATGTATTTACAGATGGCAGAGTAGATATTTCAATTTTTATATAGATGGCGCTGTAGATATTTCCATGTTTATACAGATAACGGTGGAGTTATTTCCATGTATATACAGACAGCAGTGGAGATATATCCATGTTTATACACATGGCGGTGTACATATTTCCATGTTTATAGAGACAGCGGTGTAGGTATTTCCATGTTTATACAGATAGCGGTGCAGATATTTCCATGTATATACAGATGCCTATGCAGATATCTCCATATTTATAAAGCGGGCTGTGTAGATATTTCTATGTTTATACAGATGGCAGTGTAGATATTTCCATGTTCCTACACATGACTGTGTAGGTATTTCCATGTTTATACAGATGGCTTTGTAGATATTTCCATGTTTATAGAGATAGCATTGTAGCTATTTCCATGTTTATAGAGATGGCTGTGTATATATTTCCATGTTTATACAGATGGCAGTGTAGATATTTCCATGTTTATACTGATGGTGGGGTAGTTATTTCCATGTTAATACAGATGACTGCTTACTTATCTCCATGTTTAAACAGATGGCAGTGTAGATATTTCCATGTTTACACAGACGGCGGTGTAGATGTTTCCATATTTGTACAGATGTCTGTGTAGGTATTTCCATGTGTATACAGATGGTATTGTAGCTATTTCCGTGGTTATACAGATGGTTGTGTAGATATTTCCATGTTTATTCAGATGACTGTGTAGATATTTCCATGTTTTTACAGATGGCAGTGTAGATATTTCAACGTTTATAGAGATGGCGCTGTAGATATTTCCATGTTTATACAGATCGTGGTGTAGATATTTCCATGTTTATACAGATTGCGGTGTAGATATTTCCATGTTTTTACAGATATTGGTGTAGATATTTCCATATTTACACTGATTGCGGTGTAGATATTTCCATCTTTCTACAGATGGCATTGTAGATATTTCCATGTTTATACAGATGGCGGTGTAGATATTTCCATGTTTATATAGATGGTGGTGTAGATATTACCATGTTTATACAGATGGCGGTGTAGATATTTCCATGTTTATAGAGATAGCGGGGTAGTTATTTCCATATTTATACATATAGCGTTGTAGATATTTCCATGTTTATTCAGATGACTCTGTACATATTTCCATGTTCTTACAGATGGCGGTGTAGTTATTTCGATGTTTATAGAGACAGCGGTGTAGATATTTCCATGTTTATACAGAAAGCGGTGTAGATATTTCCATTTTTATACAGGTGACGATGTAGATATTTCCACGTTTTTCAGATTGTGGTGCAGATATTTCCATGTTTAAAGAGATAGCAGTGCGGTTATTTCTATGTTTATGCAGATAGCGATGTAGATATTTCAATGTTTATAGAGATAGCGGTGTAGTTATTTCCACATTTATACATACAGCACTGTAGATATTTCCATGTTTATACAGACAGTGGTGTTATTTCCATGTTTATACAGATAGCGGTGTAGATATTTCCATGATTATACAGACAGGAGTGGAGATATTTCCATGTTTATACAGATAGCGGTGTAGATATTTCCAGGTTTATACAGATAGCGGTGTAGATATTTCCATGTTTATAGAGATAGCGGTGTAGTTATTTCCATATTTATACATATAGCGGTGAAGATATTCCCATGTTTATACAGACAGCGGTGTTATTTCCATGTTTATACAGATAGCGGTGTAGATATTTCCATGTTTATACAGACAGGAGTGGAGATATTTCCAAGTTTATACAGATAGCGGTGTAGATATTTCCAGGTTTATACAGATAGCGGTGTAGATATTTCCATGGTTATATAGATAGCGGGGTAGATATTCCCATGTTAATACAAATGGCAGTGTAGATGTTTCCATGTGTATACACATGGCAGTGTAGATATTTCCATGTTTATACAGATGGAGGTGTAGATAATTCCATGTTTATACAGATGACTGTGTAAATATTTCCATGTTTTTACAGATGGCAGTGTAGATATTTACTTGTATATACAGATGGCGGTTTGGCTATTTCCATGTTTATACAGATAACGGTGTAGCTATTTCCATATTTATAGAGTTGGCTTTGTAGATATTTCCATGTTTATACAGATGGCGGTGTAGATATTTCCAAGTTTATATAGATGACGGTGTAGATAATTCCATGCTTATACACATGGCAGTGTAGATATTTCCATGTTTTTACAGAGAGCTGCGTAAATATTTCCATGTTTATACAGATAGTGGTGAAGATATTTCCATGTTTACACAGACAGCGGTGTAGATATTTCCATCTTTGGAGATTGCGGTGTAGAAATTTTCATCTTTACACAGGTAGCGGTGTAGTTATTTCCATGCTTATAGAGATTGCAGTGTAGATATTTCCACATTTACACAGATAACGGGGAACCTATTTCCATATTTATAGAGATGACTGTGTAGATGTTTCCATGTTTATACAGATGGCGTTGTAGACATTTCCATGTTTATACAGATAGTGAGGTTGATATTTCCATGTTTATACAGATGACTGTGTAGTTATATCCATGTTTATACAGATGGCGGTGTACAAATTTCAATGTTTATACAGATAGCGGTGTAGATATTTCCATGTATATAGAGATAGCGCTGTAGATATTTCCATGTTTATACCGATATCGGTGGAGATATTTACATGTTTATGCAAATAGCGGTGTAGATGTTTCCATGTTTATACAAGTAGCGGTTTAGGTATTTCCATGTTTATAGAGATAGCGGTGTAGATATTTCCATGTTTATACAGATGGCTGTGTAGTTATTTCCATGTGTATACAGATGGCACTGTAGATATTTCCATGTGTATACAGATGTCACTGTAGATATTTCCATGTTTATACAGATGGAGGTGTGGATGTTTCCATGTTTATACACATGACTGTGTAGATAATTCCATGTTTATAGAGATGATAGTGTAGATATTTCCGTGTTTATACACATAGCGGTGTGGATATTTCCATGATTATACAGATACCGGTTTAGCTATTTCCATGTTTATAGAGATAGCGGTGTAGATATTTCCATGTTTATACAGATAGCGGTGTGGCTATTTCCATGTTTAAATAGATAGCGGTGTAGCTATTTCCGTGTTTATAGAGACGGCTGTGTAAATATTTCCATGTTTATACACATGGCAGTGTAGATATTTCCATGTTTATACTGATGGTGCTGTAGATATTTCCATGTTAATACAGATGACAGTGTACCTTTTTCTATGTTTATACAGATGGCGGTGTAGATATTTCCATGTTTATAGAGATAGCCGTGAAGATATTTCCATGTTTATACAGGTAGCGGTGTAGACATTTCCATGTTTATAGAGATAGCCTTCTAGATATTTCCATATTTATAAAGATAGCACTGTAGATATTTCCATGTTTATAGAGATAGCGGTGCAGACATTTCCATGTTTATACAGATCATGGTGCAGATATTTCCATGTTTTTACAGATAGCGATGTAGATATTTCCATGTTTATAGGGATGGCTGTGTAGATATTTCCATGTTTACATAGATGGCAGTGTAGATATTTCCATGTTTATACAGATGGTGGTGTAGATATTTCCATGTTTATACAGATGACTGTCTAGTTATTTCCATGTTTGTACAGATGGCGGTGTAGATATTTCCATGTTTTTGAGATAGCCATATAGATATTTCCATGTTTATACAGATAGCGGTGTAGGCATTTCCATCTTAATAGGGATAGCGGTAAAGATATTTCCATATTTATACAGATAGCGGTGTAGATAATTCCATGTTTATACAGATAGCAGTGAAAATATTTCCATGTTTATACAGATAGGGGTATAGGTATTTCCACGTTTATACAGATCGTGGTGCAGATATTTCCATGTTTATACAGATAGCGGTGTAGATATTTCCATGTTTATACAGGTAGCGGTGTAGATATTTCTATGTTTACACAGATCGCGGTGTAGATATTTCCATCTTTCTACAGATGGCAGTTTAGGCATTTCTATGTTTATACAGATGACGGTGTAGATATTTCCTTGTTTATGTATATGGCGGTGTAGGTATTTCCATGTTTATAGAGATAGCGGTGTAGATATTTCCATGTTTATAAAGATAGGGGTGTAGATATTACCATGTTTATACAGCTCGCGGTGTAGTCATTTACATCTTTATACAAATGGCGTTGTAGAAATTTCCATGTTTATGCAGATGGCGGTGTAGATAGTTCCATGTTTATGGAGATGGCAGTTTAGATATTTTCATATTTATATAGATGGCGCTGTAGATATTTCCATGTTTATAGAGATAGTGGTGAAGATAATTCCATGTTTATAGAGATAACGGTGTAGGTATTTCCATGTTTATAGAGATAGCGGTGCAGTTATTTCCATGTTGATACAGATGGTGTGTAAATATTTCCATGTGTATTCACATGGCAGTGTAGATATTTCCAAGTTTATACAGATCGTGGTGTAGATATTTCCATGTTTTTACAGATGACTGTGTAGATATTTCCATGTTTTTACAGATGGCGGTGTGGATATTTCCATGTTTATAGAGATAGTGTTGTAGATATTTCCATGTTTATACAGATAGTGGTATAGATATTTCCATGTTTATACAGATAGCGGTGGAGATATTTCCATGTTTACACAGATAGTGGTGTAGAGGTTTCCATGTTTATACAGATAGCGTTCAAGGTATTTCCATGCTTATACAGATAGCGGTGTAGGTATTTCCATGTTCATAGAGATAGCGGTGTAGATATTTCCATGTTTATACAGATGGCAGTGTAGATCTTTCCATGTGTATACAGATGGCAGTGTAGTTATTTCCATGTTCATACAGTTGGCTGTGTAGATATTTCCATGTTTATACAGATAGTGGTGTAGATATTTCCATGTTTATACAGATGACTGTGTACGTATTTCCATGTTTATACAGATGGCGTGGTAGATATTTCCATGTTTATACAAATAGCCATGTAGATACTTCCATGTTTTTACAGATAGCGGTGTAGGAATTTCCATGTTCATAGAGATAACGGTGTAGATATTTCCATGTTTATACACATGGCAGTGTAGATATTTCCATGTGTATACAGATGGCAGTGTAGATATTTCCATGTTTATACAGATAGCTGTGTAGGTATTTCCATGTTAATAGAGATAGCGGTGTAGATATTTCCATGTTTATACAGATGGCAGTTTAGATATTTCCATGAGTATAGAGATGGCAGTGTAGATATTTCCAGGTTTCTACAGATGGAGTTGTAGATATTTCCATGTTTATACTGATGACTGTGTAGGTATTTTCATGTTTTTACAGATGGCGGTGTGGATATTTCCCTGTTCATACAGATAGCGGTGTGGCTATTTCCATGTTTATGCAGATAGCAATGTAGATATTTCCATGTTTATAGAGATGGCTGTATAGATATTTCCATGTTTATACAGATGGCAGTGTAGATATTTCCATGTTTATACAGATAGTGGTGTAGGTATTTCCATGTTTATACAGATGACTGTGTAGTTATTTCCATGTTTATACAGATGGCGTTGTAGATATTTCCATGTTTATAGAGCTAGCCATGTAGATATTTCCATGTTTATAGAGATAGCGGTGTTGCCATTTCCATGTTTATAGTGATAGCGGTGTAGATATTTCCTTATTTACACAGATAGTGGTGTAGGTATTTCCATGTTTATACAGATAGCGGTGTAGATATTTCCATGTTTATACAGATCGTGGTGTAGATATTTCCATGTTTATACAGATAGCGGTGTAGATATTTCCATGTTTATACAGATAGCAGTGTAGATATTTCCATGTTTACAGAGATAGCGGTGTAGATATTTCCATTTTTGCACAGATTGCGGTGTAGATATTTCCATCTTTACACAGATAGCGGTGTACATATTTCCATGTATACACAGATAGCTGTTCATGTATTTCCATGTTTACACAGATAGTGTTGTAGATATTTCCATGTTTATACAGCTAGCAGTGTAGATATTTCCATATTTATAGAGATTGTGGTGTAGATATTTCCATATTTATACAGATAGCGGTGTAGATATTTCCATGTTTATACCGATAGCGGTGTTGATATTTCCATGTTTATACCAATAGCGGTGGAAATATTTCCATATTCATACAGACAGTGGTGGAGATATTTCCATGTTTATAAAATGGCGGTGTAGATATTTCCATGTTTATACAGAGAGCAGTGTGGCTATTTCCATGTTTATACAGATAGCAGTGTAGATATTTCCATGTTTATAGAGATGGCTGTGTAGATATATCCATGTTTATACAGATGGCAGTGTAGATATTTCCATGTTTATAGAGATAGTGGTGTAGATATTTCCATGTTTATACAGATGACTGTGTATGTATTTCCATGTTTATACAGATGGCGTTGTTGTTATTTCCATGTTTATACAGATAGCCATGTAGTTACTTCCATGTTTATACAGATAGCGGTGTAGGAATTTCCATGTTTATAGAGATAACGGTGTAGATATTTCCATGTTTGTACACATGGCAGTGTAGATATTTCCATGTGTATACAGATGGCAGTGTAGGTGTTTCCATGTTTATACAGCTGGAGGTGTAGATATTTCCAAGTTTATACAGATAGCGGTGTAGATATTTCCATGTTTCTACAGAGAGCGGTGTAGATATTTCCATGTTTATACAGATAGCTGTGTAGGTATTTCCATGTTTATAGAGATAGCGGTGTAGATATTTCCATGTTTATACCGATGTCAGTGTAGATATTTCCATGTGTATAGAGATGGCAGTGTAGATATTTCCAGGTTTATACAGATGGAGTTGTAGATATTTCCATGTTTATACAGAAGACTGTGTAGGTATTTTCATGTTTTTACAGATGGCGTTGTAGATATTTCCATGTTTATACAGATAGCCGTGTGGTTATTTCCATGTTTATACAGATAGCAGTGTAGATATTTCCATGTTTATAGAGATGACTGTGTAGATATTTCCATGTTTATACCGATGGCCGTGTAGATATTCCATGTTTATACAGAGAGTGGTGTAGATATTTCCGTGTTTATTCAGATGACTGTGTAGGTATTTTCATGTTTTTACAGATGGCGGTGTAGATATTTCCACGTTTATAGAGATAGCCATGTAGATATTTCCATGTTTATACACATAGCGGTGTAGACATTTCCATGTTCATAGAGATAGCGGTGTAGATATTTGCATATTTATACAGATAGCTTTTTTGATGTTTCCATGTTTATACAGATAGCGGTGGAGTTATTTCCATGTTTATATAGATGGCGGTGTATATATTTCCAAGTTTATACAGATAGCGGTGTAGTTATTTCCATGTTTCTTCAGATAGCGGTGTAGATATTTCAATGTTTATATAGATGGTGGTGTAGGTCTTTCCATGTGTATAGAGATAGCGGTGTAGATATTTCCATGTTCATACAGATGGCTGTGTAGATATTTCCATGTTTATACAGATGGCATTGTAGATATTTCCATGTTTATACAGATGGAGGTGTAGATATTTCCGTGTTTATACAGATGACAGTGTAGATATTTCCATGGTTTTACAGATTGTGGTGTAGATATTTCCATGTTTATGCAGATAACGGTGTGGCTATTTCCCTGTTTATACAGATTGCAGTGTAGATATTTCCATGTTTATAGAGATGACTGTGTAGATATTTCCATGTTTATACCAATGGCCGTGTAGATATTCCATGTTTATACAGATAGTTGTGTAGATATTTCCATGTTTATACAGTTGACTGTGTAGTTATTTTCATGTTTTTACTGATGGCGGTGTAGATATTTCTACGTTTATAGAGATAGCCATGTAGATATTTCCATGTTTATACAGATAGCGGTGTAGACATTTCCATGTTCATAGAGATAGCGGTGTAGATATTTCCATATTAATACAGATAGATGTGTAGATATTTCCATGTTTATACAGGTAGAGGTGTAGATATTTCCATATTTATGCAGATCTCGTTGAAGATATTTCCATCTTTCTACAGATGGCAGTGTAGATGTTTCTATGTTTATAGAGATGGCGGTGTAGATAATTCCATATTTATACAGACGGCGGTGTAGTTATTTCCATGTTTATGCTGATGGCAGTGTAGATATTTCCATGTTTATAGAGATGGCAGTGTAGATATTTCTAGGTTTGTAGAGATAGCAGTGTGGATATTTACATGTTTATACAGATGGCAGTGTAGATATTTCCATGTTTATAGAGATGGTGGTGTAGATATTTCCGTGTATATACAGATGACTGTGTAGATATTTCGATGTTTATACAGATGGCGGTGTTGATATTTCCATATTTATAGAGATAGCCTTGTAAATATTTCCATGTTAATACAGATAGCGTTGTAGATATTTCCATGTTTATACAGATAGCGGTTCAGATAATTCCATGTTTATAGAGATAGCTTTGTAGATATTTCCATCTTTGCACAGATTTGAGTGTAGATATTTCCATCTTTCCAAAGAAAGCGGTGTAGATATTTCCATGTTTACACAGATAGCTCTTTAGATATTTCCATGTTTACACAGATAGCATTGTAGATATTTCCAGGTTTATACAGACAGCGGTGTAGATATTTCCATGTTTATACAGATAGCGGTGCAGGTAATTCCATGTTTATAGAGATAGCGTTGTAGATATTTCCATCTTTGCACAGATTGCAGTGTACATATTTCCATCTTTCCACAGAGATCGGTGTAGGTATTTCCATGTTTACACAGATAGGTGTTTAGATATTTCCATCTTTGCACAGATTGCGGTGAACATATTTCCATGTATACACAGATAGCTGTTTAGGTATTTCCATGTTTACACAGATAGTGTTGTAGATATTTCCAAGTTTATACAGATAGCAGGGTAGATATTTCCATATTTATAGAGATTTTGGTGTAGATATTTCCATATTTATACAGATAGCGGTGTAGATATTTCCATGTTTATACAGACAGTGTTGTTGATTTTCCATGTTTATACAGATAGCGGTGTAGATATTTCCATCTTTATACAGATAGCGGTGTAGATATTTCCATCTTTATACAGATAGTGTTGTAGAATTTCCATGTTTATACAGATAGCGGTGTAGATATTTCCATGTTTATACAGATAGCGGTGTAGATATTTCCATGTTTATTCTGATAACGGTGTAGATATTTCCATGTTTACACCAATAACGGTGGAGATATTTCCATGTTTATACAGATAGCGATGTAGATATTTCCATGTTTATACAGAGAGCGGTGGAGATATTTCCATGTTTATACAGATGGCGGTGTAGATATTCAAATTTTTATACAGATAGTGGTGTAGATATTTCCATGTTTATACAGATGACTTTGTATATATTTCCATGTTTATACAGATGGTGTTGTAGTTATTTCCATGTTTATACAGATAGCCATGTAGTTACTTCCATTTTTATACAGATAGCGGTGTAGGAATTTCCATGTTTATAGAGATAACGGTGTAGATATTTCCATATTTATACACATGGCAGTGTAGATATTTCCATTTGTATACACATGGCAGTGTAGGTATTTCCATGTTTATACAGATGGAGGTGTAGATATTTCCAAGTTTATACAGATAGCGGTGTAGATATTTCCATGTTTATACAGATAGCTGTGTAGGTATTTCCATGTTTATAGAGATAGCAGTGTAGATATTTCCATGTTTATACCGATGTCAGTGTAGATATTTCCATGTGTATAGAGATGGCAGTGAAGATATTTCCAGGTTTACACAGATGGAGTTGTAGATATTTCCACGTTTATACAGATGACTGTGTAGGTATTTTAATGTTTTTACAGATGGCGGTGTAGATATTTCCATGTTTATACAGATAGCCGTGTGGTTATTTCCATGTTTATGCAGACAGCAGTGTAGATATTTCCATGTTCATAGAGAAGGCTGTGTACATATTTCCAAGTTTATACAGATGGCAGTGTAGATATTTCCATGTTTATAGAGATAGCGGTGTAGATCTTTCCATCTTTGCACAGAGTGCGGTGTAGACATTTCCATGTTTACACAGATAGTGTTGTAGATATTTCCATGTTTATACAGATAGCAGTGTAGATATTTCTATGTTTATAAAGTTAGTGGTGTAGATGTTTCCATCTTTTTACAGATAGCGGTGTAGATATTTCAATGTTTATACGGATGGCGCGGTAGGTATTTCCATGTTTATAGAGATAGCGGTGTAGATATTTCCATGTTTATACAAATGGCAGTGTACATATTTCCATGTGTATGCAGATGGCAGTGTAGATATTTCCATGTTTATACAGATGAAGGTGTAGATATTTCCATGTTTATGCAGATGACAGTGTGGATATTTCCATGTTTTTACAGATGGCGGTGTAGATATTTCCATGTTTATACAGGGAGCGGTGTTGCTATTTCCATGTCTATACAGATAGCAGTGTAGATATTTCCATGTTATAGAGATGGCTGTGCAGATATTTCCGTGTTTACACCGATGGCCATGTAAATATTCCATGTTCATACAGATAGTGGTGTAGATATTTCCATGTTTATACAGATGACTGTGTAGGTATTTCCATGTTTACACAGATAGTGTTGTAGATATTTCCATGTTTATACAGATAGCAGTGTAGATATTTCTATGTTTATAAAGTTAGTGGTGTAGATGTTTCCATCTTTTTACAGATAGCGGTGTAGATATTTCAATGTTTATACGGATGGCGCGGTAGGTATTTCCATGTTTATAGAGATAGCGGTGTAGATATTTCCATGTTTATACAAATGGCAGTGTACATATTTCCATGTGTATGCAGATGGCAGTGTAGATATTTCCATGTTTATACAGATGAAGGTGTAGATATTTCCATGTTTATGCAGATGACAGTGTGGATATTTCCATGTTTTTACAGATGGCGGTGTAGATATTTCCATGTTTATACAGGGAGCGGTGTTGCTATTTCCATGTCTATACAGATAGCAGTGTAGATATTTCCATGTTATAGAGATGGCTGTGCAGATATTTCCGTGTTTACACCGATGGCCATGTAAATATTCCATGTTCATACAGATAGTGGTGTAGATATTTCCATGTTTATACAGATGACTGTGTAGGTATTTCCATGTTTATACAGATGGTGGTGTAGATATTTCCATGTTTATAGAGATAGCCATGGAGATATTTCCATGTTTATAAAGATGTTTCCATCTTTTTACAGATAGCGGTGTAGGTATTTCTATGTTTATAAAGACAGCGGTGTAGATGTTTCCATATTTATACAGATAGCTGTGTAGATATTTCCATGTTTATACAGGTAGAGATGTAGATATTTCCATGTTTATGCAGATCTCGGTGAAGGTATTTCCATCTTTCTACAGATGGCAGTGTAGATATTTCTATGTTTATAGAGATGGCGGTGTAGATAATTCCATATTTATACAGACGGCGATGTAGTTATTTCCATGTTTATGCTGATGGCGGTGTAGATATTTTCATGTTGATAGAGATGGCAGTGTACATATTTCTAAGTATATAGAGATAGCGGTGTAGATAATTCCATGTTTATAGAGATGGCGGTGTAGGTATTTCCATGTTTATAGAGATAGTGGTGTAGATAATTCCATGTTTATACAGATAGCGGTGTAGATATTTCCATTTTTATACAGATTGTGGTGTTGCTATTTCCATATTTATACAGATAGCGGTGTAGATATTTTCATGTTTATACAGCTCGCTGTGTAGATATTTCCATCTTTATAGAGATGGCGGTGTAGATATTCCCATATTTATAGAGATAGCCTTGTAGATATTTCCATGATTATACAGATAGCGGTGTAGGTATTTCCATGTTTATACAGATAGCGGTACATGTAATTCCATGTTTATAGATATAGCGTTGTAGATATTTCCATCTTTGCAAAGATTGCGGTGTAGATATTTCCATCTTTACAGAGATATCGGTGTAGATATTGCCATGTTTACACAGATAGCTGTTTAGATATTTCCATGTTTACACAGATAGCGTTGAAGATATTTCCAGGTTTCTACAGATAGCGGTGGAGATATTTCCATGTTTTTACAGATTCTGGTGGAGATATTTCCATGTTTATACAGATGGATGTATAGACATTTCCATGTTTAAAGAGATGACTGAGTAGAAATTTTCATGTTTTTACAAATGGCGGTGTAGATACTTCCATGTTTATACAGATAGGGGTGTGGCTATTTCCATGTTTATACAGATAGCACTGTAGATATTTTGATGTTTATAGAGATGGCTCTGTAGATATTTCCATGTTCGTACAGATGGCAGTGTAGATATTTCCATGTTTATACAGATAGTTGTGTAGATATTTCCATGTTTATACAGATAGCGGTGTAGGTATTTCCATGTTTATACAGACGGCGTTGTAGGTATTTCCATGTTTATAGAGTTAGCCATGTAGATATTTCCATGTTTATAGAGATAGAGGTGTAGACATTTCCATGTTTATAGAGATAGCGGTGTAGATATTTCCATATTTATACAGACAGCAGTGTAGATATTTCCATGTTTATAGAGATCGTGGTGTACATATTTCCATATTTATACAGATAGCGGTATAGATATTTCCATGTTTATACAGACAGCGGTTTAGATATTTCCATGTTTACTGAGAGAGTGGTGTAGATATTTCCATATTTGCACAGATTGCGCTGTAGATATTTCCATCTTTACACAGATAGCTGTGTACATATTTCCATGTTTACACAGATAGAGGTGTATTTATTTCCGTGTTAACACGGATAGTGTTGTAGATATTTCCATGTTTATACAGATAGTGGTGTAGATATTTCCATGTTTATACAGATCTTGGTGTAGATAATTCCATGTTTATTCAGACAGCAGTGTAGATATTTTCATGTTTATAGAGATAGCAGTGTAGATATTTCCATGTTTACAGAGATAGCGGTGTAGATATTTCCATCTTTGCACAGAGTGCGATGCAGATATTTCCATCTATACGCAGATAGCGGTGTACATATTTCCAGGTTTACACAGTTAGCGGTGTAGATATTTCCTTGTTTACACAGATAGTGTTGTAGATATTTCCATGTTTATACAGATAGCAGTGTAGATATTTCTATGTTTATACAGATGGCGGTGAAGGTATTTCCACATTTATACAGTGTAGATATTTCCGAGTTCATACAGACGGCAGTGTACATATTTCCTTGTGTATACAGATGGCAGTGTAGATATTTCCAAGTTTATACAGATGGAGGTGTAGGTATTTCCATGTTTATACAGATGACAGTGTAGATATTTCCATGTTTCTACAGATGGCGGTGTAGATATTTCCATGTTTATACAGATGGCAGGGTTGATATTTCCATGTTTGTGCAGATAATGTTGTAGATATTTCCATGTTTATACAGATAGCGGTGTAAACTATTTCCATGTTTATTCAGATGGCGGTGTAGATACTTCCATTTTTATACTGGTAGCGGTGTAATTTCCATGTTTATACAGATAGTGGTGTAGATATTTCCTTGTTTTTACAGATAGTGGTGTTGATATTTCCATGTTTATACACATAGAGGTGTAGACATTTCCATGTTTATTCAGCTCACGGTGTAGATATTTCCATGTTTATACAGATGGCATTGTAGGTTTTTACATGTTTATGCAGATAGCGGTGTAGATATTTCCATGTTTATACAGAGAGCGGTGTAGATATTTCCATTTTTATACAGATCGTGGTGTATATGTTTCCATGTTTATACAGATAGCGGTGTACATATTTCCATGTTTACACAGATAGCTGTGTAGTTATTTCCATGTTTACACAGATATTGTTGTAGATATTTCCATGTTTATACAGACCGCTGTGTAGATATTTCTATGTTTATACACATAGCGGTGTATACATTTCCATATTTATACAGATCGCGGTGTAGTTATTTCCATGTTTATGCAGATGGCGGTGTAGATATTTCCATGTTTCTAGAAGTGGTGGTGTAGATATTTCTATGTTTATAGAGATAGCGGTGTAGATAATTCCATGTTTATAGAGATGGTGGTGTAGGTATTTCCATGTTTATTCAGATAGCGGTGTACATATTTACAGGCTTATACAGATAGTGGTGGTGATATTTCCAAGTTTATACACATAGCTGTGTAGACATTTCCATGTTTATTCAGCTCGCGGTGCAGGTATTTCCATGTTTATACAGATAGCGGCGTAGATATTTCCTTGTTTATACAGAGAGCAGTTTAGATCTTTCCATGTTTATAGAGATAGCGGTGTAGGTATTTCCATGTGTATTCAGATAGCGGTGCAGATGTTTCCAAGTTTATACTGATGCCTGTGTAGATAATTCCATGTGTATACACATGGCAGTGTAGATATTTCCATGTTTATAGAGATGGTGTTGTAGATATTTCCATGTATATACAGATGACTGTGTAGATATTTCCATGTTTATACAGATGGCGGTGTATATATTTCCATTTTTATAGAGATAGCGGTGTAGATATTTCCATGTTTATAGAGATACCGGTGCAGATATTTCCATGTTTATAGAGATAGCTGTGTAAATATTTCCATGTTTGCACAGATTGCGGTGCAGATATTTCCATCTTTAACAAAATAGCGGTGTATATATTTCCATGTTTACACAGATAGCTGTGTAGACATTTCCATGTTTACACAGATAGCATTGTAGATATTTCCATGTTTGTATTGATAGCGGTGTAGATATTTCCATGATTATACAGATAGCTGTGTATATGTCACCATGTTTATACAGATGATTGTGTAGGTATTTCCTTGTTTATACTGATTGCGGTGTAGATATTTCCATGTTTTAACAGATGGCGGCGTAGATATTTCCATGAATATACAGATAGCGTTGTGGATATTTCCATGTTTATACAGACAGTGGTGTAGATATTACGATGTTTACACAGATAGCGGTTTAGATATTTCCATCTTTGCACAGATTGCGGTGTAGATATTTCCATCTTTACAAAGATAGCGGTGTAGATATTTCCAAGTTTACACAGATTGCGGTGTAGATATTTCCATGTATACACAGATAGTGGTGTATATGTTTCCATGTTTATACAGATAACTGTGTAGGTATTTGCATGTTTATACAGATGACCGTGTAGATATTTCTATGTTTATACAGATGGCGGTGCAGATATTTTCATGGTTCTACAGATGGCGGTGTAAATATTTCCATTTTTATACAGATCGTGGTGTATATGTTTCCATGTTTATACAGATAGCGGTGTAGATATTTCCATGTTTACACAGATAGTGTTGTAGATATTTCCATGTTTATACAGACAGCGGTGTAGATATTTCCATGTTTATACAGATAGCGGTGTAGATGTTTCCATGTTTATACAGATAGCGGTGGAGCTATTTCCATGTTTTTACAGATCGTGGTGGAGATATTTCCGTGTTTATAGAGATGGAGTTATAGACATTTCCATGTTTATACAGATGACTGATTAGAAATTTTCATGTTTTTACAGATGGCGGTGTAGGCATTTCCATGTTTATACAGATAGCGGTGTGGCTATTTCCATGTTTGTAGAGATAGCGGTGTACATATTTCCATGTTTGCACAGATTGCGGTGCAGATTTTTCCATCTTTAAAAAATAGCGGTGTAGATATTTCCATGTTTTCACAGATAGCTGTGTAGACATTTCCATGTTTACACAGATAGCAATGTAGATATTTCCATGTTTATACAGATAGTGTTGTAGATATTTCCATGTTTATACAGATAGTGGTGTAGATATTTCCATGTTTATACAGACAGTGTTGTAGATTTTCCACGTTTATACAGATAGCGGTGTAGATATTTCCATGTTTATACAGATAGCGGTGTAGATATTTCCATGATTATGCAGATGGCGGTGTAGATATTTCCATGTTTCTAGAGATGGCGGTGTGGATATTTAAATGTTTATACAGACAGTGGTGTAGATATTTCCATGTTTACACAGATAGCGGTTTAGATATTTCCATCTTTGCACAGATTGCGGTGTAGATATTTCCATCTTTACAAAGATAATGTTGTAGATATTCCCATGTTTACACAGATTGCGGTGTAGATATTTCCATGTTTACACAGATAGTGGTGTAGATGTTTCCATGTTTATACAGATAACTGTGTAGGTATTTCCATGTTTATACATATGGCAGTGTATGTATTTCTATGTTTATAGAGAGGGCAGTGCAGATATTTTCATGTTTATACAGATGGCGGTGTAGATATTTCCATTTTTATACAGATCGTGGTGTATATGTTTCCATGTTTATACAGATAGCGGTGTAGATATTTCCATGTTTACACAGATAGCTGTCTAGATATTTCCATGTTTACACTGATAGTGTTGTAGATTTTTCCATGTTTATACAGACAGCGGTGTAGATATTTCCATGTTTATACAGATAGCGGTGTAGATGTTTCAATGTTTATACAGATAGCGGTGGATATATTTCCATGTTTATTCAGATCGTGGTGTAGTTGTTTCCATGTTTATGGAGATAGCGGTGTAGATATTTCCTTATTTATACATATAGCGGTGTAGATATTTCCATGTTTATTCAGAAGGCGGTGTAGATATTTCCATGTTTATACAGATGGTGGTGTAGATATTTCCATGTTTGTACTGACAGTGGTGCAGATATTTCTATGTTTATAAAGATAGTCTTGTAGATATTTCCATGTTTATACAGATAGCGCTGTAGATATCTCCATGTTTACAAAGATGGTGGTGTAGATAATTCCGTATTTGCACAGATTGCGGTGTAGATATTTCCATCTTTACACAGATAGCGGTGTACATATTTCCATGTTTACACAGATAGCTGTGTAGATATTTCCATGTTTACAAAGATAGTGTTGTAGATATTTCCATGTTTATACAGATAGCGTTGTAGATATTTCCATGTTTATACAGATAGCGGTGGAGATCTTTCCAGGTTTACACAGATGGCCATGAAGATATGTCCCTCTTATACAGATGGCGGTGTAGATATTTCCATGTTTATACAGATAGAGGTGTAGATATTTGCATGTTTATACAGGTAGAGGTGTAGATATTTCCATGTTTATACAGATCCCTTTGTAGATATTTCCATGTTTATGCAGACGGCAGTGTAGATATTTCCATGTTTATAGAGTTGGCGGTGTAGACATTTCTATGTTTATAGAGATAGCGGTGTAGATAATTCCATGTTTATAGAGATGGTGGTGTAGGTATTTCCATGTTTATAAAGATAGTGGTGTAGATATTTCCAAGTTTATTCAGATAGCGGTGTAGATATTTCCATGTTTATACAGGTAGAGGTGTAGATAATTCCATGTTTATGCAGATCTCGGTGAAGATATTTCCATCTTTCTACAGATGGCATTGTAGATATTTCTATGTTTATAGAGATGGCGGTGTAGATAATTCGATATTTATACAGACGGCGGTGTAGTTATTTGCATGTTTATGCTGATGGCGGTGTAGATATTTTCATGTTTAGACAGATGGCAGTGTACATATTTCTAAGTTTATAGAGATAGCGGTGTAGATATTTCCATGGTTATGGAGATGTCGGTGTAGGTATTTCCATGTTTATAAAGATAGTGGTGTAGATATTTCCATGTTTATACTGATAGCGGTGTAGATATTTCCATTTTTATAGAGATAGTGGTGTTGCTAGTTCCATGATAATACAGATAGCTGTGTAGATATTTCCATGTTTATACAGCTGGCGGTGTAGATATTTCCATCTTTATTCAGATGGCGGTGTAGATATTTCCATATTTATAGAGATAGCCTTGTAGATATTTCCATGATTATACAGATAGCGGTGTAGATATTTCCAAGTTTATACAGATAGCGGTGCATATAATTCCATGTTTATAGAGATAGCGTTGTAGATATTTCCATCTTTGCACAGATTGCGGTGTAGATATTTCCATCTTTACAGAGATAGCGGTGTAGATATTGCCATGTTTACACAGATAGCTATTTAGATTTTTCCATGTTTAAACTGATAGCGTTGTAGATATTTCCAGGTTTATTCAGATAGCGGTGGAGATATTTCCATGTTTTTACAGATACTGGTGGAGATATTTCCATGTTTATACAGATGGAGGTATAGACATTTCCATGTTTATACAGATGACTGAATAGAAATTTTCATGTTTTTACAGATGGCGGTGTAGATATTTCTATGTTTATACAGATGACTGTATAGGTATTTCCATGTTTATACAGATGGCGTTGTAGGTATTTCCATGTTTATAGAGATAGCCATGTAGTTATTTCCATGTTTATACAGACGGAGGTGTAGACATTTCCATGTTTATAGAGATAGCGGTGTAGATATTTCCATAATTACACAGACAGCAGTGTAGATATTTCCACGTTTATAGAGATCGTGGTGTAGATATTTCCATATTTGTACAGATTGCGCTGTAGATATTTCCATCTTTACACAGATAGCTGTGTACATATTTCCATGTTTACACAGATAGCGGTGTATTTATTTCCGTGTTAACACAGATAGTGTTGTAGATATTTCCATGTTTATACAGATAGCGGTGTAGATATTTCCATGTTTATACAGACAGCAGGGTAGATATTTTCATGTTTATAGAGATAGCACTGTAGATATTTCCATGTTTACAGAGATAGCGGTGTAGATATTTCCGTCTTTGCACAGATTGCGATGTAGATATTTCCATCTTTACACAGATAGCGGTGTATATATTTGCATGTTTACACAGATAGCGGTGTAGATACTTCCATGTTTACACAGATAGTGTTGTAGATATTTCCATGTTTATACAGATAGCAGTGTAGATATTTCTAAGTTTATAACGATAACAGTGTAGATGGTTCCATCTTTATACAGATAGCGGTGTGGATATTTCCATGTTTATACAGACGGTGGTGTAGGTATTTCCATATTTATAGAGATAGCGGTGTAGATATTTCCGTGTTCATACAGACGGCATTGTACATATTTCCTTGTTTATACAGATGGAGGTGTAGTTATTTCCATGTTTATACAGATGGAGGTGTAGGTATTTCCATGTTTATACAGACGACAGTGTAGATATTTCCATGTTTTTACAGATGGCGGTGTAGATATTTCCATGTTTATACAGATGGCAGGGTTGATATTTACATGTTTGTGCAGATAATGGTGTAGGTATTTCCATGTTTATACCGATAGCGGTGTAAAATATTTCCATGTTTATTCAGATGGCGGTGTATATACTTCCATTTTTATACTGGTAGCGGTGTAATTTCCATGTTTATACAGATAGCAGTGTAGATATTTCAATTTTTTTACAGATGGCGGTGTAGATATTTCCATGTTTACGCAGATAGCGGTGTGCCTATTTCCATGTTTATAGAGATCGTGGTGTAGATATTTCCATATTTATACAGATAACGGTGTAGATATTTCCATGTTTATAGAGATAGCGGTGTAGATATTTCCATATTTGCACAGATAGCTGTGTAGATATATCCATCTTTACACAGATAGCGGTGTACATATTTCCATGTTTCCACAGGTAGCGGTGTAGATATTTCCATGTTAACAGAGATAGTTTTGTAGATATTTCCATGTTTATACAGATTGCGGTATAGATATTTCCATGTTTACAAAGATTGCGGTGCAGATATTTCCATGTTTATGCAGATAGCGTTGGAGATATTTCCATGTTTATACAGATAGCGATGTAGATATTTCCATGTTTATACAGATAGCGGTGTATATATTTCCATGTTTATACAGATGGTGGTGTAGATATTTCCATGTTTATAGAGATAGCCATGTAGATATTTCCATGTTTATACAGAGAGCGGTGTAGATTTCCCATGTTTATACATATTGCGGTTTAGATATTTCCATGTTTATAAAGACAGCGGTGTAGATATTTCCATGTTTATAGAGATAGCGGTGTAGACATTTCCATGTTTATAAAGATAGCGATGCAAATATTTCCAGGTTTATACAGATAGCGGTGTAGATATTTCCATGTTTATACAGATAGTGGGGTAGTTATTTCCATGTTTATACAGATATCGGTGTACATATTTCCATGAGTATGCAGATAGCGGTGCAGATATTTCCATGTTTATACAGATAGTGGTGGAGATATTTCCATGTTTATACAGATGGCGGTGTAGATATTTCCAAGTTTATACAAATCGTGGTGTATATATTTCCATGTTTATTCAGATGGCGGTGTAGATATTTCCATGTATATACCGATAGCGGTATAGGTATTTCCATGTTTATAGAGATAGCGGTGTAGATAATTCCATGTTTATACACATGGCGGTGTAGATATTCCCATGTGTATACGGATGGCAGTGTAGATATTTCCATGTGTATACAGATGGAGGTGCAGATTTTTCCATGTTTATACCGATGACTGTGAAGATATTTCCATGTTTTTACAGATGGTGGTGTAGATATTTCCATGTTTATAGATATTGCTGTGTGGATATTTGCATGTTTATACAGATGGCAGTGTAGATATTTCCATGTTTATACAGATAGTGTTGTAGATATTTCCATGTTTATACAGATGGCTCTGTAGGTATTTCCATGTTTATACAGATGGTGGTGTAAATATTTCCATGTTTGTAGAGATAGCCATGTAGATATTTCTATGTTTATACAGATAGCGGTGTAGACATTTCCATGATTATAGAGATAGCAGTGTATATATTTCCATATTTATACAGATAGCGGTGTATATATTTCCAAGTTTATACAGGTAGCGGTGGAGATATTTCCATGTTTATACAGGTAGCGGTGGAGATATTTCCATGTTTATACAGATAGCGGTGTAGATATTTCCATGTTTACACAGATGGTGGTGTAGATAATTCCATGTTTACACAGATAGCGTTGTAGATATTTCCATGTTTATACAGATAATGGCTTAGATGTTTCCATGTTTATACAGACACGAGTGGAGATATTTCCATGTTTATACCGATAGCTTTGTATATATTTCCATGTTTATAGAGATAGCGGTGTAGATAATTCCATATTTATACAGATAGCGGTGTGGAGAATTCCATGTTTATTCAGAAGACGGTGTAGATATTTCCATGTTTATACAGATGGCGGTGTAGATATAACCATGTTTATACTGATAGCGGTGTAGATATTTCCAAGTTTAAACAGATAGCTGTGTAGATATTTCCATGTTTATACAGATAGCGTTGTAGATATTTCCATGTTTATACAGATCGTGGTGTCGATATTTCCATATTTATACAGATAGCGGTGAAGATATTTCCATGTTTATAGAGATGGCTTTGTAGATATTTCCATGTTTATACAGATGGCAGTGTAAATATTTCCATGTTTATACATATAGTGGTGTAGATATTTCCATGTTTATACAGATGACTGTGTAGTTATTTCCATGTTTATACAGATGGCGGTTTAGATATTTCCATGTTTATAAAGATAGCGGTGGAGACATTTCCATGTTCATAGAGATAGCGGTGTAGATATTTCCATATTTATACAGATAGCTGTGTAGATATTTCCATGTTTATACAGATAGAGGTGTAGATATTTCCATGTTTATGCAGATGTCGGTGTAGATATTTCCATCTTTCTACAGATGGCAGTGTAGATATTTCAGTGTTAATAGAGATGGCAGTGTTGATAATTCCATGTTTATACAGAAGGCGGTGAAATTATTTCCATGTTTATGCTGATGGCGGAGTAGATATTTAAATGTTCATAGAGATGGCGGTGAAGGTATTTCAAGGTTTGTAGAGATAGCGTTGTTGATAATTCCATGTTTATAGAAATGGCGGTGTACGTTTTTCCATGTTTATAGAGATAGTGGTGTAGATATTTCCATGTTTATACAGATAGAGCTGTAAATATTTCCATGTTTATACAGATAATGGTGTTGGTATTTCCATGTTTATACAGATGGCAGTGTAGATATTTGTATGTTTATACAGATGGCGGTGCAGATATTTTCATGTTTATACTGATGGCGGTGTAGATATTTCCATGTTTATGCAGATGGCAGTGTAGATATTTCCATGTTTATGGAGATGGCGGTGTAGATATTTCTATGTTTATAGAGATAGCGGTGTAGATATTTCCATGTGTATAAAGATGGCGGTGTAATTATTTCCATGTTTATAGAAATAGCGGTGCAGATATTTCCATGTTTATACAGATAGCGGTGTAGATATTTCCACGTTTATAGAGATAGTGATGTTGGTATGTCCATGTTTATACGGATAGCGGTGTAGTTATTTCCATGTTTATACAGCTCGCGGTGTAGATATTTCCATCTTTATACAGACGGAAGTGTAGGTATTTACATGTTTATGCAGATAGCTGTGTAGATATTTCCATGTTTGTACATAAGACTGTGTAGATATTTCCATGTTTATACATATGACTGTGTAGATATTTCCATGTTTTCACAGATGGTGGTGTAGATATTTCCATGTTTATACAGAGAGCAGTGCACATATTTACATCTTTATAGAGATAGCGGTGTAGATATTTCCATTTTTGCACAGATTGCGGTGTAGGTATTTCCATCTTTACATAGATACCGGTGTAGATATTTCCATGTTTACACAGATAGCTGTCTGGATATTTCCATGTTTACACTGATAGCTTTGTAGATATTTCCATGTTTATACAGATAGCGGTGTAGATATTTCCATTTTTATAGAGATCGCGGTGCAGATATTTCCATCTTTATACAGATAGCGGTGGAGATATTTCCATGTTTATACAGATAGCGGTGGAGATCTTTCCATGTTTATACAGATGGCGGTGCAGATATTTCCATGTTTATACACATGGCGGTGTAGATATTTCCATGTTTTCACAGATGGAGGTGTAGATAATTCCATGTTTATACAGATGACTGTGTAGTTATTTCCATGTTTACACAGAAGGCAGTTTAGATATTTCCACATTTATTGACTTAGCCGTGTAGATATTTCCATGTTTATACACATAGCGGTGTAGACATGTCCATGTTTATAGAGATAGCAGTGTAGATATTTCCATTTTTATACAGATCGTGGGGTAGATGTTTCCATGTTTATACAGATAGCGGTGTAGATATTTCCAAGTTTACACAGATAGCTGTGTAGATATTTCCATGTTTATACAGATCGCGGTGTAGACATTTCCATCTATCCACAGATGGCAGTGTAGATATTTCTAAGTTTATACTCATGGCGGCATAGATATTTCCATGTTTATACAGATGGCTGTGTAGATATTTCTATGTTTATAGAGATACCGGTGTAGATAATTCCATGTTTATAGAGATGGCAGTGTAGGTATTTCAATGTTTATAGACATAATGGTGTAGATATTTCCATGTTTATACAGATAGCGGTGTAGAGATTTCCATGTTTATACAGCTCATGGTGTAGATATTTCCATCTTTATGCAGATGGCAGTGTAGATATTTACATGTTTATAGAGATAGCGGTTAAGATATTTCCATTTTTTCAGTGATGGTGGAGTAGATAGTTCCATGTTTATGCAGATGGCGGTGTAGATATTTTTATGTTTATAAAGATGGCGGTGTAGATATTTCCAGGCTTATATAGATGGCGGTATAGATATTTCCATGTTTATAAAGATAGCTGTGTAATTATTTCCATGTGTATAGAGAAAGCGGTGTAGGTATTTCCATCTTTATACAGATGGTGTGTAGATATTTCCACGTTTATACAAATGGCAGTCTAGATATTTCCAGGTTTATAGAGATGCTGGTGCAGATATTTCCATGATTATACAGATGACTCTTTTGATATTTCCACGTTTATACAGATGGCGGTGTAGATATTTCCATGTTTATAGAGATAGCGGTGTATATATTTCCATATTTACACTGATAGCGGTGTAAATATTTCCGTGTTTATTCAGATGGCAGTGTAGATATTTCCATGTTTATACAGATAGCGGTGTCGCTATTTCTACGTTTATGCAGATAGCGGTGTATTTATTTCCATGTTTATACAGATGTCTTTGTAGATAATTCCATGTTTATACAGATGGCAGTGTAGATATTTCCATGTTTATACAGATAGTGGTGTAGATATTTCCATGTTCATACAGATGTCTTTGTAGATAATTCCATGTTTATACAGATGGCAGTGTAGATATTTCCATGTTTATACAGATAGTGGTGTAGATATTTCCATGTTCATACAGATGACTGTGTAGGTATTTCCATGTTTATACAGATGGCGGCGTAGATATTTCCATATTTATAGCGATGGCCAAGTAGATAATTTCATGTTTTTACAGATAGCGGTGTAGACATTTTCAAGTTTATAGAGATAGCGGTGTAGATATTTCCATGTTCATAAAGATGGCGGTTTAGGTATTTCCGTGTTTATAGAGATAGTGGTGTTGGTATGTCCATGTATATACAGATAGCGTTGAAGATATTTCCATGTTTATACAGCTCGTTGTGTAGGTATTTCCATCTTTATAGAGATGTCAGTGTAGGTATTTCCATGTTTATGCAGGTATCGGTGTAGATATTTCCATGTTTATGCAGATAGCCGTATAGGTTTTCCATGTTTATAGAGATAGCGGTGTAGATATTTCCATGTTTATACAGATGACTGTGTAGTCTTTTCCATGTGTATTCAGATGGCAGTGTAGATATTTCCATGTTTATACTGATGTAGGTGTAGATATTTCCATGTTTATACAGATAGCGATGTAGATATATCCATTTTTATAGAGATGGCTGTGTAGATATTTCCATGTTTATACAGATTGCAGTGTAGATATTTCCATGTTTATACAGATGTCGGTGTACATAGTTCCATGTTTATGGAAATGGCATTGTAGATATTTCCATGTTTATAGAGATAGTGGTGCAGGTATCTCCATGTTTATAGTGATAACAGTGTAGATATTTCCATGATTATACAGATGGTTGTGTAGATATTTCCATGTGTATACAGATGACAGTGTAGGTATTTCCATGTTTATACAGATGGCAGTGTAGATATTTCCATGTTTATAAAGATAGCGGTGTAGACATATCCATGTTTATAGAGATCGCGGTGTAGCTATTTCCATGTTCATACACATAGCGTTGTAGATCTGTATACGGTGAAGATATTTCCATGTTTTTACTGATAGCCATGTAGATGTTTCCATGTATATACAAATAGCGGTGTTGACATTTCCATGTTTATAGAGATAGCGGTGTAGATATTTCCATATTTACACAGATAGAAGAGTAGACATTTCCATGTTTATACAGATAGCCGTGTAGGTATTTCCATGTTTATACAGATAGCGGTGTAGATATATCCATGTTTATACAGACGGTGGTGTAGATATTTCCATGTTTATACAGATAGTGGTGTAGATATTTCCATGTTTTTACAGATAGTGGTGTAGATATTTCCATGTTTACAGTGTCAGAGGTGTAGATATTTCCATCTTCACACAGATTGTGGTGTACATATTTCCATGTTTACAAAGACAGCTGTGTAGGTATTTCCATGTTTACACAGATAGTATTGTAGATATTTCCATGTTTATAGAGATTGCATTGAAGATATTTCCAGGTTTATAAATATAGCGGAGTAGATATTTCCATGTTTGTACATATAGCGGTGGAGATATTTCCATGTTTATACAGATAGCGCTGTAGATATTTGCATGTTTATGCAGATAGCGGTGTAGATATTTCCATGTTTATACAGATAGCGGTGTAGATATTTCCATGTTTATAGAGATATTGGTGGAGATATTTCCATATTTATACAGATAGCAATGTAGATATTTGAATGTTTATACAGATAGCGGTCTAGATATTTCCATGTTTATACAGATAGCGGTGTAGATATTTCCATGTTTATACAGGTAGCGGTGTAGATATTTCCATGTTTATACAGATAGCAGTGGAGATATTTTCAAGTTTATACAGATAGCGGTGGACGTATTTTCATGTTTATAGTGATGGCGGTGTAGATATTTCCAAGTATATACAGATAGCGGTATAGATATTTCCGTGTTTATACAGATACAGGTGCAGGTATTTCCATGTTTACAGAGATAGCGGTGTAGATATTTGCATGTTTATACACATGGCTGTGTAGATATTTCCATGTGTATACAGGTGGCAGTGTAGATATTTCCATGTTTATACAGATGGGGGTGTAGATGTTTCCATGTTTATACAGACAGCAGTGTAGATATTTCTATGTTTATACAGATAGCAGTACAGATATATCCATGTTTATGCTGATTGCGGTGTAGATATTTCCATGTTTATACAGATAGCGTTGTAGATATTTCCATATTTACAGAGATAGAGGTGTACATATTTCCATATTTGCACAGATTGCGGTGTACTTATTTCCACGTTTATACAGATAGCGGTGTAGATATTTCAATGTTAATAGAGTTAGCGGTTTAGTTATTTCCATGTTTATACAGATGGCAGTGTAGATATTTCCATGTTTATACAGAAGGCGGTGAAGATATTTCCATGTTTTTAGGGATAGCCATGTAGATATTTCCATATTTATACAGATAGCGGAGTAGATATTTCCATGTTTATACAGATGGCAATGTAGATATTAACATATTTATACAGATAGCGGTGTAGATATATCCATGTTTATACAGATTGTGGTGTAGATATTTCCATGTTAATGCAGATAGCGGTGTAGATATTTCCATGTTTATACTGATAGTGGTGTAGATATTTCCATGTTTACAGATGCAGAGGTGTAGATATTTCCATATTTGCACAGATTGCGGTTTAGATATTTCCATCCTCACACAGATTGCGGTGTACATATTTCCATGTTTACACAGACAGCTGTGTAGATATTTGCTTGTTTACACAGATAGTGTTGTAGATATTTCCATGTTTATACAGATTGCGTTGTAGATATTTACATGTTTATAAAGATAGCGGTGTAGATATTTCCATGTTTATACAGATAGCCGTGTAGATATTTCCAAGTTTATACAGACAGCGTTGTAGGTATTTCCATGTATATACTGAGAGTGGAGGAGATATTTCCATGTTTATACAGATAGCGGTGGAGATATTTCCATGTTTCTAGAGATGGTGGTGTAGATATTTCCAAGTTTATGCAGGTAGCGGTGTAGATATTTCCATGTTTATAGAGATAGCGGTGTAGATATGTCCATGTTTATACAGGTAGCGGTGTAGATATTTCCATGTTTACAGAGATAGTGGTGTAGATATTTCCATATTTATACAGAAAGCGGTTTAGTTATTTGTATGTTTATTCAGATCGTGGTGTATGTATTTCCATGTTTATACAGATAGCGGTGTGGCTATTACCATATTTATACAGATGGCAGTGTAGATATATACATGTTTATACAGATAGTGGAGTAGATATTTCCATGGTTATAAAGATAGCGGTGAAGATATTTCCAAGTTTATAGTGATAGCCATGTAGATATTTCCATGTTTATACATAAAGCGGTGTAGACATTTACATGTTTATAGGGATAGCGGTGTGGATATTTCCATATTTATACAAATAGCGGTGTAGATATTTCCATGTTTATATGGATAGCGGTGTAGGTATTTCCATGTTTATACAGATAGCGGTGTAGTTATTTCCATGTTTATATAGATGACTGTGTATATATTTCCATGTTTACACAGATCGCGTTGTAGATATTTCCATGTTTATAGAGATAGCAGTTTAGATATATCCATGATTATACAGATAGCTGTGCAGATATTTCCATGTTTATACAGGTTGCGGTGTAGATACTTCCATATTTATATAGATAGCTGTGCAGATATTTCCATGTTTATTCAGATGGCGGTGTAGATATTTCTATATTTATTCAGATAGCGGTGTGGCTATTTCCATGTTTATACAGATGGCAGTGTAGATATTTCCATGTTTATACAGATAGCGGTGTAGATATTTCCATGTGTATACAGATAGCAGTGTAGATATTTCCATGTTTGTACAGATTGCGGTGTAGATATTTCCATGTCTTTACAAAAAGCGGTGTAGATATTTCCATATTTCTACAGATAGCGGTGTAGATATTTCCATATTTATACAGATAGCGGTGGAGATATTTCCATGTGTATACAGATGGCGGTGTAGATATTTCCATGTTTCTACAGATGACTGTGTAGATATTTCCATGTTTTTACCGATGGCGTTGTAGATATTTCCATGATTATACAGATAGCGGTTTAGCTATTTCCATGTTTATTCAGATAGCGATGTAGATAATTCAATGTTTATAGAGATGGCTGTGTAGATATTTCCATGTTTATACAGATGGCAGTGTAGATATTTCCGTGTATATTCAGATAGTGGTGTGGATATTTCTATATTTATACAGATGACTGTGAAGGTATTTCCATGTTTATACAGATGGCGATGTAAATACTTCCATATTTATAGAAATAGCCATGTAGATATTTCCATGTTTATACAGATAGCAGTTTAGACATTTCCATGTTTATAGAGATAGCGGTGTAGATATTTCCATATTTATACAGATAGCGGTGTAGATATTTCCATGTTTATACAGATAGCGGTGTAGATGTTTCCGTGTTTATACAGATAGCGGTGTAGATATATCCATGTTTATACAGATCATGGTATAGATATTTCCATGTTTTTACAGACAGCGGTGTAGATATTTCCTTGTTTATATAGATAGCGGAGTAGATATATACATATTTACAGAGATAGATGTGTAGATATTTCCATATTTCCACAGATTGCAGTGTAGATATTTCCACCTTTATACAGATAGCGGTGTAGATATTTCCATGTTTATACAGATAACGGTGTAGATATTTCCATCTTTATACAGATGACTGTGTAGATATTTCCATGTGTATACAGATGGCAGTGTAGATATTTCCAGGTTTATGCAGATAGTGGTGTGGCTATTTCCATGTTTATAGAGGTAGCGTTGTAGATATTTCCAAGTTTAAAGAGATGGCAGTGTAGATATTTCCATGTTTATACAGATTGCAGTGTAGATATTTCCATGTTTATAGAGATAGCGGTGTAGTTATTTGGGTGTTTATACAGATGGCAGTGTAGATATTTTCATGTTTATACAGAATGCGGTGTAGACATTTCCACGTTTATAGAAATAGCAGTGTAGATATTTCCATATTTATACAGATAGCGGAGTAGATATTTCCATGTTTATACAGATAGTGGTGTAGATATTTTCATGTTTATACAGATTATGGTGTAGATATTTCCATGATTACAGAGATAGAGGTGTAGATATTTCCATATTTGCACAGATTGCAGTGTACATATTTCCACGTTTACACAGACAGCTGTGTAGATATTTCCTTGTTTACACAGATAATGTTGTAGGTATTTCCATGTTTATAGAGATTGCGGTGTAGATATTTCCATGTTTATAAAGACAGCAGTGTAGATATTTCCATGTTTATACAGATAGCGCTGTAGATATTTGCATGCTTATACAGATAGCGGTGTAGATATTTCCATGTTTATACAGATAGCGGTGTAGATATTTCCATGTTTATACAGATAGCGGTGTAGATATTTCCATGGTTATACAGAGAGCGGTGTAGATATTTCCATGTTTATACAGATAGCGGTGGAGATATTTCAATGTTTATAGAGATGGTGGTGTAGATATTTTCAAGTATATGGAGATAGTGGTGTAGATATTTCCATGTTTATAGAGATAGTGGTGCAGATATTTCCATGTTTATGCAGGTAGCGATGTAGATATTTCCGTGTTTACAGAGATAGCGGTGTAGATACTTCAATATTTGTAGAGATTGCGGTGTAGATATTTGTATGTTTATTCAGATGGCGGTGTAGATATTTCCATGTTTATACAGAGAGCGCTGTAGACATTTCCATGTTTATAGAGATAGCAGTGTAGATATTTACATATTTCTACAGATAACGGTGGAGATATTTCCATGTTTATACAGAGAGTGGTGTAGATATTTCCATGTTTATACAGATAGCTGTGTAGATATATCCATGTTTATACAGATTGTGGTATAGATATTTCCATGATTATACAGATAGCGGTGTCGATATTTCCATGTTTATGCAGATAGCTGTATAGATATTTCAATGTTTATACGGAGAGTGGAGGAGATATTTCCATGTTTATACAGATAGCGTTGGAGATATTTCCATGTTTCTAGAGATGGTGGTGTAGATATTTCCAAGTTTCTGCAGGTTGCGGTGTAGATATTTCCATGTTTATAGAGATAGCGGTGTAGATATTTCCATATTTGCACAGATTGCGTTGTAGATTTTTCCATCTTCACACAGATTGCGGTGTACATATTTCCATGTTTTCACTGACAGCGGTGTAGATATTTCCATGTTTACACAGATAGTGTTGTAGATATTTCCATGTTTATAGAGATTGCGGTGTAGATATTTCCATGTTTCTGCAGATAGCGGTGTAGATATTTCCATGTTTATACAGATAGCGGTATAGATATTTCAATGTATATACGGACAGTGGAGGAGATATTTCCATGTTTATACAGATAGCGGTGGAGATATTTCCATGTTTCTAGAGATGGTGGCGTAGCTTTTCCAAGTTTATGCAGGTAGCGGTGTAGATATTTCCATGTTTATAGAGATAGTGGTGTAGATATGTCCATGTTTATACAGGTAGCAGTGTAGATATGTCCATGTTTACAGAGATATCAGTGTAGATATTTCCATATTTATACAGATAGCGGTTTAGATATTTGTATGTTTATTCAGATGGTGGTGTAGATACTTTCATGTTTATACAGATAGCAGTGTAGACATTTCAATATTTATAGAGATAGCGGTGTAGATATTTCCATATTTATACAGATAGCGGAGAAGATATTTCCATGTTTATACAGATAGCGGTGTAGATGTTTCCATGTTTATACAGATAGCGGTGTAGATATATCCATCTTTATACAGATCATGGTGTAGATATTTCCATGTTTATACAGATAGCGGTGTAGATATTTCCATATTTACAGAGATAGGGTTGTAGATATTTCCATATTTGCACAGATTGTGGTATACATATTTCCACGTTTATACAGATAGCGGTGTAGATATTTCCATGTTTATACAGATAGCAGTGTAGATATTTCCATGTTTATACAGATAGCGGTGTAGATATTTCCATGTTTATACAGATAGTGGTGTTGATATTTCCATGTTTACAGAGGCAGAGGTGTAGATACTTCCATATTCACACAGATTGCGGTGCACATATTTCCATGTTTACACAGACAGCTGTGAAGATATTTCCATGTTTACACAGATAGTGTTGTAGATATTTCCATGTTTATAGAGATTGCATTGTAGATATTTCCATGATTATAAAGATAGCGGTGTAGATATTTCCATGTTTATACAGACAGCGGTGGAGATATTTCCATGTTTATACAGATAGCGCTGTAGATATTTGCATGTTTATACAGATAGCGGTGTAGGTATTTCCATGTTTATACAGATAGCAATGTAGATATTTGAATATTTATACAGATAGCGGTCTAGATATTTCCATGTTTATACAGATAACGGTACAGATATTTCCGAGTTTATACAGATAGCGGTGTAGATAATTCCATGTTTATACAGATAGCGGTGGAGATATTCTCAAGTTTATACAGATATCGGTGGACATATTTTCATGTTTATAGAGATGGCAGTGTAGATATTTCCAAGTTTATACAGATAGCGGTGTCGATATTTCCGTGTTTATACAGATAGCGGTGCAGTTATTTCCATGTTTGTAGAGATAGCGGTGTAGATATTTCCATGTTATAATAGATGGGGGTGTAGATATTTCCGTGTTTATACAGATGAATGTGTAGATATTTCCATGTTTTTTACAGATTGCGGTGTACATATTTCCATGTTACGCAGATAGCGGTGTGGATATTTCCATGTTTATACAGATAGCGATGTAGATATTTCCATGTTTATAGAGATGGCTGTGTAGTTATTTCCATGTTTATACAGATTGCAGTGTAGATATTTCCATGTTTATACAGATGGAGTTGTAGATATTTCCATGTTTATACAGATGACTGTGTAGATATTTCCATGTTTTTTACAGATGGCGGTGTAAATATTTCCATGTTATACAGATAGCGGTGTGGCTATTTCCATGTTTATACAGACAGCGATGTAGATGTTTCCATGTTTATAGAGATGGCTGTGCAGATATTTCCATGTTTATACAGATAGTGGGATAGATATTTCCATGTTTATACAGATGACTGTGAAGGTATTTCCATGTTTATACATATGGCGGTGTACATATTTCCATGTTTGGAGAGATAGCCATGAAGATATTTCCATGTTTATTCAGACAGTGGTGTAGACATTTCCATGTTTATAGAGACAGCGCTGTAGATATTTCCATAGTTATACAGATAGCGGTGTAGATATTTCCATGTTTATACAGATAGCGGTGTAGATGTTTCCATGTTTATACAGATAGCGGTGTAGATATATCCATGTTTATAAAGATCGTGGTGTATATATTTCCAAGTTTATACAGATAGCGGTGTAGATATTTCCATGTTTATACAGATAGCGGTGTAGATATTTCCATATTTACAGAGATAGAGGTGTAGATATTTCCATATTTACACAGATTGCGGTGTACATATTTCCACGTTTATACAGATAGCGGTGTAGATATTTCCATGTTTATACATATAGCGGTGTAGATATTTCCATGTTTATACAGATAGCGGTGTAGATATATCCATGTTTATACAGATTGCGGTGTAGATATTCCCATGTTTATAAAGATAGCGGTGTAGATATTCCTATGTTTACACAGATTGCGGTGGAAATGTTTCCATGTTTATACAGATAGCGATGTAAATATTTCCATGTTTATACAGATAGCGGATTAGATATATCCATGTTTATACAGATAGCGGTGTAGACATTTCCATGTTTATACAGATACCGGTGTAAATATTTCCATGTTTATACAGATAGCGGTGGAGATATTTCCATCTTTAGACAGATAGCGGTGGAGATATTTCTATGTTTATACAGATGACTGTGTAGATATTTAAATGTGTATACAGATGGCCGTGTAGATATTTCCATGTGTTTACAGATGTCAGTGTAGAAATTTCCATGTTTATGTAGATGGCAGTGTAGATATTTCCATGTTTATGCAAATTGCGGTGTGGCTATTTTCATGTTTATAGAAATAGCGGTGGAGGTGTTTCCATGTTTATAGAGATGGCTGTGTAGATATTTCCATGTTTACAAAGATGACTGCGTAGGTATTTCCATGTATATCCAGAAGGCTGTGTTGATATTTCAATGTTTATACTGATAGCAGTTTAGTTATTTCCATGTTTATACAGATGGCAGTGTAGATATTTCCATGTTTATACAGAAGGCGGTGAAGATATTTCCATGTTTTTAGGCATAGCCATGTAGATATTTCCATGTTTATACAGATAGCGGTGTTGACATTTCCATGTTTATAGAGATAGCGGGGTAGATATTTCCATATTTATGTAGATAGCGGAGTAGTTATTTCCATGTTTATTCAGATAGCACTATAGACATTAACATGTTTATACAGATAGCGGTGTAGATATATCCATATTTATACATATTGTGGTGTAGATATTTCCACGTTTATACAGATAGTGGTGTAGATATTTAAATGTTTATACAGATAGTGGTGTAGATATTTCCATGTTTACAGAGACAGAGGTGTAGATATTTCCATATTCTCACAGATTGTGGTGTACATATTTCCAAATTTACACCAACAGCTGTGAAGATATTCCCATGTTTACACAGATACTGTTGTTGATGTTTCCATGTTTATAGAGATTGCAGTGTAGATATTTCCATGTTTATAAAAATAGCGATGTAGATATTTCCATGTTTATGCAGATAGCAGTGGAGATATTTCCATGTTTATATAGATAGCGCTGTAGATATTTGCTTGTATATACAGATAGCGGTCTAGATATTTCCATGTTTATAAAGATAACGGTGTAGATATTTCCATTTTTATACACATAGCGGTGTAGTTATTTCCATGTTTATACAGATGACTGTGTACATATTTCCATGTTTATATAGATGGTGGTGTAGATATTTCCAAGTTTATACAGATGGTGGTGTAGATATTTCAATGTTTATAGAGATGGCGCTGTAGATATTTCCATGTTTATACAGATCGCGGTGTAGATATTTCCATGTTTATACAGATAGCGGTGTAGATATTTCCATGTTTTTACAGATATCGGTGTAGATATTTCCATGTTTACACAGATTGCGGTGTAGATATTTCCATCTTTCTACAGATGGCATTGTAGATATTTCCATGTTTATACAGATGGCGGTGTAGATATTTCCATGTTTATATAGATGGTGGTGTAGATATTTCCATGTTTATACAGATAGCGGTGTAGATATTTCCATGTTTATAGAGATAGCGGTGTTGGTATTTCCATGTTTATAGACATAGCGTTGTAGATATTTCCATGTTTATATAGATGGCGTTGTAGATATTTCCATGTTTATACCGATAGCGGTGTTGGTATTTCCACGTTTATACAGATAGCGATGTAGATATTTCCATGTTTATACAGCTCGCGGTGCAGATATTTATATCTTTATACAGATGGCATTGTAGATATTTCCTTATTCACACAGATGGCGGTGTAGATGTTTCCATGTTTATACAGATGGCGGAGTAGTTAGTTCCATGTTTATGGAGATGGCAGTGTACATATTTTCATGTGTATAGAGATGGCGGTGTAGTTATTTCCATGTTTATAGAGATAGCAGTGTATATATTTTCATGTTTATACAGATGGCTTTGTAGATATTTCCTTGTGTATACAGACGGCATTGTAGATATTTCCATGTTTATACAGATGACTGTATAGGTATTTCCATGTTTTTACAGATGGCAGTGCAGATGTTTCCATGTTTATAGAGATAGCGGTGTAGATAGTTCCATGTTTCTACAGATGGCGGTGTTGATATTTCCATCTATACAAAGATGGCCGTGTAGATATTATCATGTTTATACAAATGGCGGCCTAGATATTTCCATGGACATGCAGATGGCGGTGTAGATATTTCCATGTTTATACAGACAGCGGTGTAGTTATTTCCATGTTTACACAGATGGTGGTGTAGATATTTCCGTGTTTATACACATGGCGGAGTAGATACTTCCATCTTTATGGAGATGGCAGTGTAGATATTTTCATGTTTATAGAGATGGCGGTGTAGATATTTCCATATTTATAGAGATAGCGGTGTAGATATTTCCATCTTTCTACAGATGGCAGTGTAGATATTTCCATGTTTATACAGATGGCGGTGTAGATATTTCCATATTTATACAGATGTCTGTGTAGATATTTCCATGTGTATACAGATGGTATTGTAGGTATTTCCATGTTTATACAGATGGTGGTGTAGATATTTCCATGTTTATTCAGATGACTGCGTAGATATTTCCATGTTTTTACAGATGGCAGTGTAGATATTTCAATGTTTATAGAGATGGCGCTGTAGATATTTCCATGTTTATACAGATCGCGGTGTAGATATTTCCATGTTTATACAGATAGCGGTGTAGATATTTCCATGTTTTTACAGATATCGGTGTAGATATTTCCATGTTTACACAGATTGCGGTGTAGATATTTCCATCTTTCTACAGATGGCATTGTAGATATTTCCATGTTTATACAGATGGCGGTGTAGATATATCCATGTTTATATAGATGGTGGTGTAGATATTACCATGTTTATACAGATAGCGGTGTAGATATTTCCATGTTTATACAGATCGTGGTGAAGACATTTCCATGTTTATACAGATCACGGTGTAGATATTTCCCTGTTTATACAGATCGCGGTGTAGATATTTCCATGTTTATACAGATAGCGGTGTAGATATTTCCATGTTTATACAGATAGCGGTGTAAATATTTCCATGTTTATACAGATAGCGGTGTAAATATTTCCATGTTTATAGAGATAGCGGTGTAGTTATTTCTATGTTTATAGACATAGCGGTGTAGATATTTCCATGTTTATATAGATGGCGTTGTAGATATTTCCATGTTTATACCGATAGCGGTGTTGGTATTTCCACGTTTATACAGATAGCGATGTAGATATTTCCATGTTTATACAGCTCGCGGTGCAGATATTTATATCTTTATACAGATGGCATTGTAGATATTTCCTTATTCACACAGATGGCGGTGTAGATGTTTCCATGTTTATACAGATGGCGGAGAAATTAGTTCCATGTTTATGGAGATGGCAGTGTAGATATTTTCATGTGTATAGAGATGGCGGTGTAGATATTTCCATGTTTATAGAGATAGCAGTGTATATATTTACATGTTTATACAGATGGCTGTGTAGATGTTTCCATGTGTATACAGACGGCATTGTAGATATTTCCATGTTTATACAGATGACTGTATAGGTATTTCCATGTTTTTACAGATGGCAGTGCAGATATTTCCATGTTTATAGAGATAGCGGTGTAGATAGTTCCATGTTTGTACAGATGGCAGTGTTGACATTTCCATCTATACACAGATGGCCGTGTAGATATTTCCACGTTTATACAGATGGCGGCCTAGATATTTCCATGGACATGCAGATGGCGGTGTAAATATTTCCATGTTTATACAGACATTGGTGTAGATATTTCCATGTTTACACAGATGTTGGTGTAGATATTTCCGTGTTTATACACATGGCGGAGTAGATACTTCCATCTTTATGGAGATGGCAGTGTAGATATTTTCATGTTTATAGAGATGGCGGTGTAGATATTTCCATATTTATAGAGATAGCGCTGTAGATATTTCCATCTTTCTACAGATGGCAGTGTAGATATTTCCATGTTTATACAGATGGCGGTGTAGATATTTCCATATTTATACAGATGTCTGTGTAGATATTTCCATGTGTATACAGATGGTATTGTAGGTATTTCCATGTTTATACCGATGGTGGTGTAGATATTTCCATGTTTATTCAGATGACTGCGTAGATATTTCCATGTTTTTACAGATGGCAGTGTAGATATTTCAATGTTTATAGAGATGGCGCTGTAGATATTTCCATGTTTATACAGATCGCGGTGTAGATATTTCCATGTTTATACAGATAGCGGTGTAGATATTTAAATGTTTTTACAGATATCGGTGTAGATATTTCCATGTTTACACAGATTGCGGTGTAGATATTTCCATCTTTCTACAGATGGCATTGTAGATATTTCCATGTTTATACAGATAACGGTGTAGATATTTCCATGTTTATACAGATAGCGGTGTAGATATTTCCATGTTTATACAGATAGCGGTGTAGATATTTCCATGTTTATACAGATAGCGGTGTAGGTATTTCCATGTTTATAGACATAGCGGTGTAGATATTTCCATGTTTATATAGATGGCGTTGTAGATATTTCCATGTTTATACCGATAGCGGTGTTGGTATTTCCATGTTTATACAGATAGCGATGTAGATATTTCCATGTTTATACAGCTCCCGGTGCGGATATTTATATCTTTATACAGATGGCATTGTAGATATTTCCTTATTCACACAGATGGCGGTGTAGATGTTTCCATGTTTATACAGATGGCGGAGTAGTTAGTTCCATGTTTATGGAGATGGCAGTGTAGTTATTTTCATGTGTATACAGATGGCGGTGTAGTTATTTCCATGTTTATAGAGATAGCAGTGTATATATTTTCATGTTTATACAGATGGCTGTGAAGATATTTCCATGTGTATACAGACGGCATTGTAGATATTTCCATGTTTATACAGATGACTGTATAGGTATTTCCATGTTTTTACAGATGGCAGTGCAGATATTTCCATGTTTATAGAGATAGCGGTGTAGATATTTCCATGTTTCTACAGATGGCGGTGTTGATATTTCCATCTATACACAGATGGCCGTGTAGATATTTCCATGTTTATACAGATGGCGGCTTAGATATTTCCATGGACATGCAGATGGCGGTGTAGATATTTCCATATTTATACAGACAGCGGTGTAGATGTTTCCATGTTTACACTGATGTTGGTGTAGATATTTCCGTGTTTATACACATGGCGGAGTAGATACTTCCATGTTTATGGAGATGGCAGTGTAGATATTTTCATGTTTATACAGTTGGCGGTGTAGGTATTTCCATATTTATAGAGATAGCGGTGTAGATATTTCCATCTTTCTACAGATGGCAGTGTAGATATTTCCATGTTTATACAGATGGCGGTGTAGATATTTCCATATTTATACAGATGTCTGTGTAGATATTTCCATGTGTATACAGATGGTATTGTAGGTATTTCCATGTTTATACAGATGGTGGTGTAGATATTTCAATGTTTATTCAGATGACTGTGTAGATATTTCCATGTTTTTACAGATGGCAGTGTAGATATTTCAATGTTTATAGAGATGGCGCTGTAGATATTTCCATGTTTATACCGATCGCGGTGTAGATATTTCCATGTTTATACAGATAACGGTGTAGATATTTCCATGTTTTTACAGATATCGGTGTAGATGTTTCCATGTTTACACAGATTGCGGTGTAGATATTTCCATCTTTCTACAGATGGCATTGTAGATATTTCCATGTTTATACAGATAGCGGTGTAGATATTTCCATGTTTATAGAGATAGCGGTGTAGGTATTTCCATGTTTATAGACATAGCGGTGTAGATATTTCCATGTTTATATAGATGGCGTTGTAGATATTTCCATGTTTATACCGATAGCGGTGTTGGTATTTCCACGTTTATACAGATAGCGATGTAGATATTTCCATGTTTATACAGCTCGCGGTGCAGATATTTATATCTTTATAGAGATGGCATTGTAGATATTTCCTTATTCACACAGATGGCGGTGTAGATGTTTCCATGTTTATACAGATGGCGGAGTAGTTAGTTCCATGTTTATGGAGATGGCAGTGTAGATATTTTCATGTGTATAGAGATGGCGGTGTAGATATTTCCAGGTTTATAGAGATAGCAGTGTATATACTTACATGTTTATACAGATGGCTGTGTAGATATTTCCATGTGTATACAGACGGCATTGTAGATATTTCCATGTTTATTCAGATGACTGCGTAGATATTTCCATGTTTTTACAGATGGCAGTGTAGATATTTCAATGTTTATAGAGATGGCGCTGTAGATATTTCCATGTTTATACAGATCGCGGTGTAGATATTTCCATGTTTATACAGATAACGGTGTAGATATTTCCATGTTTTTACAGATATCGGTGTAGATATTCCCATGTTTACACAGATTGCGGTGTAGATATTTCCATCTTTCTACAGATGGCATTGTAGATATTTCCATGTTTATACAGATAGCGGTGTAGATATTTCCATGTTTATAGAGATAGCGGTGTAGGTATTTCCATGTTTATAGACATAGCGGTGTAGATATTTCCATGTTTATATAGATGGCGTTGTAGATATTTCCATGTTTATACAGATCGCGGTGTAGATATTTCCCTGTTTATACAGATCGCGGTGTAGATATTTCCATGTTTATACAGATAGCGGTGTAGATATTTCCATGTTTATACAGATAGCGGTGTAGATATTTCCATGTTTATACAGATAGCGGTGTAGTTATTTCCCTGTTTATAGACATAGCGGTGTAGATATTTCCATGTTTATATAGATGGCGTTGTAGATATTTCCATGTTTATACCGATAGCGGTGTTGGTATTTCCACGTTTATACAGATAGCGATGTAGATATTTCCATGTTTATACAGCTCGCGGTGCGGATATTTATATCTTTATACAGATGGCATTGTAGATATTTCCTTATTCACACAGATGGCGGTGTAGATGTTTCCATGTTTATACAGATGGCGGAGTAGTTAGTTCCATGTTTATGGAGATGGCAGTGTAGATATTTTCATGTGTATAGAGATGGCGGTGTAGTTATTTCCATGTTTATAGAGATAGCAGTGTATATATTTTCATGTTTATACAGATGGCTGTGTAGATGTTTCCATGTGTATACAGACGGCATTGTAGATATTTACATGTTTATACAGATGACTGTATAGGTATTTCCATGTTTTTACAGATGGCAGTGCAGATAATTCCATGTTTATAGAGATAGCGGTGTAGATAGTTCCATGTTTGTACAGATGGCGGTGTTGACATTTCCATCTATACACAGATGGCCGTGTAGATATTTCCATGTTTATACAGATGTCGGCCTAGATATTTCCATGGACATGCAGATGGCGGTGTAGATATTTCCATGTTTATACAGACAGCGGTGTAGATATTTCCATGTTTACACAGATGTTGGTGTAGATATTTCCGTGTTTATACACATGGCGGAGTAGATACTTCCATCTTTATGGAGATGGCAGTGTAGATATTTTCATGTTTATAGAGATGGCGGTGTAGATATTTCCATATTTATAGAGATAGCGGTGTAGATATTTCCATCTTTCTACAGATGGCAGTGTAGATATTTCCATGTTTATACAGATGGCGGTGTAGATATTTCCATATTTATACAGATGTCTGTGTAGATATTTCCATGTGTATACAGATGGTATTGTAGGTATTTCCATGTTTATACAGATGGTGGTGTAGATATTTCCATGTTTATTCAGATGACTGCGTAGATATTTCCATGTTTTTACAGATGGCAGTGTAGATATTTCAATGTTTATAGAGATGGCGCTGTAGATATTTCCATGTTTATACAGATCGCGGTGTAGTTATTTCCATGTTTATACAGACAGCAATGGAGATATTTCCATGTTTTTACAGATATCGGTGTAGATATTTCCATGTTTACACAGATTGCGGTGTAGATATTTCCATCTTTCTACAGATGGCATTGTAGATATTTCCATGTTTATACAGATGGCGGTGTAGATATTTCCATGTTTATATAGATGGCGGTGTAGATATTTCCATGTTTATACAGATAGCGGTGTAGATATTTCCATGTTTATAGAGATAGCGGTGTAGGTATTTCCATGTTTATAGACATAGCGGTGTAGATATTTCCATGTTTATACAGATGGCGGTGTAGATATTTCCATGTTTATATAGATGGTGGTGTAGATATTACCATGTTTATACAGATAGCGTTGTAGATATTTCCATGTTTATACAGATCGTGGTGAAGACATTTCCATGTTTATACAGATCACGGTGTAGTAATTTCCCTTTTTATACAGATCGCGGTGTAGATATTTCCCTGTTTATACAGATCGCGGTGTAGATATTTCCATGTTTATACAGATAGCGGTGTATTTATTTCCATGTTTTTACAGATATCGGTGTAGATATTTCCATGTTTACACAGATTGCGGTGTAGATATTTCCATCTTTCTACAGATGGCGTTGTAGATATTTCCATGTTTATACGGATGGCGGTGTAGATATTTCCATGTTTTATATAGGTGGTGGTGTAGATATTACCATGTTTATACAGATAGCGTTGTAGATATTTCCATGTTTATACAGATCGTGGTGAAGACATTTCCATGTTTATACAGATCACGGTGTAGTAATTTCCCTTTTTATACAGATCGTGGTGTAGATATTTCCCTGTTTATACAGATCGCGGTGTAGATATTTCCATGTTTATACAGATAACGGTGTAGATATTTCCATGTTTTTACAGATATCGGTGTAGATATTTCCATGTTTACACAGATTGCGGTGTAGATATTTCCATCTTTCTACAGATGGCATTGTAGATATTTCCATGTTTATACAGATAGCGGTGTAGATATTTCCATGTTTATAGAGATAGCGGTGTAGGTATTTCCATGTTTATAGACATAGCGGTGTAGATATTTCCATGTTTATATAGATGGCGTTGTAGATATTTCCATGTTTATACCGATAGCGGTGTTGGTATTTCCACGTTTATACAGATAGCGATGTAGATATTTCCATGTTTATACAGCTCGCGGTGCAGATATTTATATCTTTATAGAGATGGCATTGTAGATATTTCCTTATTCACACAGATGGCGGTGTAGATGTTTCCATGTTTATACAGATGGCGGAGTAGTTAGTTCCATGTTTATGGAGATGGCAGTGTAGATATTTTCATGTGTATAGAGATGGCGGTGTAGATATTTCCAGGTTTATAGAGATAGCAGTGTATATACTTACATGTTTATACAGATGGCTTTGTAGATATTTCCATGTGTATACAGACGGCATTGTAGATATTTCCATGTTTATTCAGATGACTGCGTAGATATTTCCATGTTTTTACAGATGGCAGTGTAGATATTTCAATGTTTATAGAGATGGCGCTGTAGATATTTCCATGTTTATACAGATCGCGGTGTAGATATTTCCATGTTTATACAGATAACGGTGTAGATATTTCCATGTTTTTACAGATATCGGTGTAGATATTCCCATGTTTACACAGATTGCGGTGTAGATATTTCCATCTTTCTACAGATGGCATTGTAGATATTTCCATGTTTATACAGATAGCGGTGTAGATATTTCCATGTTTATAGAGATAGCGGTGTAGGTATTTCCATGTTTATAGACATAGCGGTGTAGATATTTCCATGTTTATATAGATGGCGTTGTAGATATTTCCATGTTTATACAGATCGCGGTGTAGATATTTCCCTGTTTATACAGATCGCGGTGTAGATATTTCCATGTTTATACAGATAGCGGTGTAGATATTTCCATGTTTATACAGATAGCGGTGTAGATATTTCCATGTTTATACAGATAGCGGTGTAGTTTTTTCCCTGTTTATAGACATAGCGGTGTAGATATTTCCATGTTTATATAGATGGCGTTGTAGATATTTCCATGTTTATACCGATAGCGGTGTTGGTATTTCCACGTTTATACAGATAGCGATGTAGATATTTCCATGTTTATACAGCTCGCGGTGCGGATATTTATATCTTTATACAGATGGCATTGTAGATATTTCCTTATTCACACAGATGGCGGTGTAGATGTTTCCATGTTTATACAGATGGCGGAGTAGTTAGTTCCATGTTTATGGAGATGGCAGTGTAGATATTTTCATGTGTATAGAGATGGCGGTGTAGTTATTTCCATGTTTATAGAGATAGCAGTGTATATATTTTCATGTTTATACAGATGGCTGTGTAGATGTTTCCATGTGTATACAGACGGCATTGTAGATATTTACATGTTTATACAGATGACTGTATAGGTATTTCCATGTTTTTACAGATGGCAGTGCAGATAATTCCATGTTTATAGAGATAGCGGTGTAGATAGTTCCATGTTTGTACAGATGGCGGTGTTGACATTTCCATCTATACACAGATGGCCGTGTAGATATTTCCATGTTTATACAGATGGCGGCCTAGATATTTCCATGGACATGCAGATGGCGGTGTAGATATTTCCATGTTTATACAGAGAGCGGTGTAGATATTTCCATGTTTACACAGATGTTGGTGTAGATATTTCCGTGTTTATACACATGGCGGAGTAGATACTTCCATCTTTATGGAGATGGCAGTGTAGATATTTTCATGTTTATAGAGATGGCGGTGTAGATATTTCCATATTTATAGAGATAGCGGTGTAGATATTTCCATCTTTCTACAGATGGCAGTGTAGATATTTCCATGTTTATACAGATGGCGGTGTAGATATTTCCATATTTATACAGATGTCTGTGTAGATATTTCCATGTGTATACAGATGGTATTGTAGGTATTTCCATGTTTATACAGATGGTGGTGTAGATATTTCCATGTTTATTCAGATGACTGCGTAGATATTTCCATGTTTTTACAGATGGCAGTGTAGATATTTCAATGTTTATAGAGATGGCGCTGTAGATATTTCCATGTTTATACAGATCGCGGTGTAGTTATTTCCATGTTTATACAGACAGCAATGGAGATATTTCCATGTTTTTACAGATATCGGTGTAGATATTTCCATGTTTACACAGATTGCGGTGTAGATATTTCCATCTTTCTACAGATGGCATTGTAGATATTTCCATGTTTATACAGATGGCGGTGTAGATATTTCCATGTTTATATAGATGGCGGTGTAGATATTTCCATGTTTATACAGATAGCGGTGTAGATATTTCCATGTTTATAGAGATAGCGGTGTAGGTATTTCCATGTTTATAGACATAGCGGTGTAGATATTTCCATGTTTATACAGATGGCGGTGTAGATATTTCCATGTTTATATAGATGGTGGTGTAGATATTACCATGTTTATACAGATAGCGTTGTAGATATTTCCATGTTTATACAGATCGTGGTGAAGACATTTCCATGTTTATACAGATCACGGTGTAGTAATTTCCCTTTTTATACAGATCGCGGTGTAGATATTTCCCTGTTTATACAGATCGCGGTGTAGATATTTCCATGTTTATACAGATAGCGGTGTATTTATTTCCATGTTTTTACAGATATCGGTGTAGATATTTCCATGTTTACACAGATTGCGGTGTAGATATTTCCATCTTTCTACAGATGGCGTTGTAGATATTTCCATGTTTATACGGATGGCGGTGTAGATATTTCCATGTTTTATATAGATGGTGGTGTAGATATTACCATGTTTATACAGATAGCGTTGTAGATATTTCCATGTTTATACAGATCGTGGTGAAGACATTTCCATGTTTATACAGATCACGGTGTAGTAATTTCCCTTTTTATACAGATCGCGGTGTAGATATTTCCCTGTTTATACAGATCGCGGTGTAGATATTTCCATGTTTATACAGATAACGGTGTAGATATTTCCATGTTTTTACAGATATCGGTGTAGATATTTCCATGTTTACACAGATTGCGGTGTAGATATTTCCATCTTTCTACAGATGGCATTGTAGATATTTCCATGTTTATACAGATAGCGGTGTAGATATTTCCATGTTTATAGAGATAGCGGTGTAGGTATTTCCATGTTTATAGACATAGCGGTGTAGATATTTCCATGTTTATATAGATGGCGTTGTAGATATTTCCATGTTTATACCGATAGCGGTGTTGGTATTTCCACGTTTATACAGATAGCGATGTAGATATTTCCATGTTTATACAGCTCGCGGTGCAGATATTTATATCTTTATAGAGATGGCATTGTAGATATTTCCTTATTCACACAGATGGCGGTGTAGATGTTTCCATGTTTATACAGATGGCGGAGTAGTTAGTTCCATGTTTATGGAGATGGCAGTGTAGATATTTTCATGTGTATAGAGATGGCGGTGTAGATATTTCCAGGTTTATAGAGATAGCAGTGTATATATTTACATGTTTATACAGATGGCTGTGTAGATATTTCCATGTGTATACAGACGGCATTGTAGATATTTCCATGTTTATACAGATGACTGTATAGGTATTTCCATGTTTTTACAGATGGCAGTGCAGATATTTCCATGTTTATAGAGATAGCGGTGTAGATAGTTCCATGTTTCTACAGATGGCGGTGTTGATATTTCCATCTATACACAGATGGCCGTGTAGATATTTCCATGTTTTTACAGATGGCGGCCTAGATATTTCCATGGACATGCAGATGGCGGTGTAGATATTTCCAAGTTTATACAGACAGCGGTGTAGTTATTTCCATGTTTACACAGATGGTGGTGTAGATATTTCCGTGTTTATACACATGGCGGTGTAGATATTTCCATCTTTATGGAGATGGCAGTGTAGATATTTTCATGTTTATAGAGATGGCGGTGTAGATATTTCCATATTTATAGAGATAGCGGTGTAGATATTTCCATCTTTCTACAGATGGCAGTGTAGATATTTCCATGTTTATACAGATGGCGGTGTAGATATTTCAATATTTATACAGATGTCTGTGTAGATATTTCCATGTGTATACAGATGGTATTGTAGGTATTTCCATGTTTATACAGATGGTGGTGTAGATATTTCCATGTTTATTCAGATGACTGTGTAGATATTTCCATGTTTTTACAGATGGCAGTGTAGATATTTCAATGTTTATAGAGATGGCGCTGTAGATATTTCCATGTTTATACAGATCGCGGTGTAGATATTTCCATGTTTATACAGATAGCGGTGTAGATATTTCCATGTTTTTACAGATATCGGTGTAGATATTTCCATGTTTACACAGATTGCGGTGTAGATATTTCCATCTTTCTACAAATGGCATTGCAGATATTTCCATGTTTATACAGATGGCGGTGTAGATATTTCCATGTTTATATAGATGGTGGTGTAGATATTTCCATGTTTATACAGATAGCGGTGTAGATATTTCCATGTTTATACAGATAGCGGTGTAGATATTTCCATGTTTATACAGATAGCGGTGTAGATATTTCCATGTTTATAGAGATAGCGGTGTAGTTATTTCCATGTTTATAGACATAGCGGTGTAGATATTTCCATGTTTATATAGATGGCGTTGTAGATATTTCCATGTTTATACCGATAGCGGTGTTGGTATTTCCACGTTTATACAGATAGCGATGTAGATATTTCCATGTTTATACAGCTCGCGGTGCGGATATTTATATCTTTATACAGATGGCATTGTAGATATTTCCTTATTCACACAGATGGCGGTGTAGATGTTTCCATGTTTATACAGATGGCGGAGTAGTTAGTTCCATGTTTATGGAGATGGCAGTGTAGATATTTTCATGTGTATAGAGATGGCGGTGTAGTTATTTCCATGTTTATAGAGATAGCAGTGTATATATTTTCATGTTTATACAGATGGCTGTGTAGATGTTTCCATGTGTATACAGACGGCATTGTAGATATTTACATGTTTATACAGATGACTGTATAGGTATTTCCATGTTTTTACAGATGGCAGTGCAGATAATTCCATGTTTATAGAGATAGCGGTGTAGATAGTTCCATGTTTGTACAGATGGCGGTGTTGACATTTCCATCTATACACAGATGGCCGTGTAGATATTTCCATGTTTATACAGATGGCGGCCTAGATATTTCCATGGACATGCAGATGGCGGTGTAGATATTTCCATGTTTATACAGACAGCGGTGTAGATATTTCCATGTTTACACAGATGTTGGTGTAGATATTTCCGTGTTTATACACATGGCGGAGTAGATACTTCCATCTTTATGGAGATGGCAGTGTAGATATTTTCATGTTTATAGAGATGGCGGTGTAGATATTTCCATATTTATAGAGATAGCGGTGTAGATATTTCCATCTTTCTACAGATGGCAGTGTAGATATTTCCATGTTTATACAGATGGCGGTGTAGATATTTCCATATTTATACAGATGTCTGTGTAGATATTTCCATGTGTATACAGATGGTATTGTAGGTATTTCCATGTTTATACAGATGGTGGTGTAGATATTTCCATGTTTATTCAGATGACTGCGTAGATATTTCCATGTTTTTACAGATGGCAGTGTAGATATTTCAATGTTTATAGAGATGGCGCTGTAGATATTTCCATGTTTATACAGATCGCGGTGTAGTTATTTCCATGTTTATACAGACAGCAATGGAGATATTTCCATGTTTTTACAGATATCGGTGTAGATATTTCCATGTTTACACAGATTGCGGTGTAGATATTTCCATCTTTCTACAGATGGCATTGTAGATATTTCCATGTTTATACAGATGGCGGTGTAGATATTTCCATGTTTATATAGATGGCGGTGTAGATATTTCCATGTTTATACAGATAGCGGTGTAGATATTTCCATGTTTATAGAGATAGCGGTGTAGGTATTTCCATGTTTATAGACATAGCGGTGTAGATATTTCCATGTTTATACAGATGGCGGTGTAGATATTTCCATGTTTATATAGATGGTGGTGTAGATATTACCATGTTTATACAGATAGCGTTGTAGATATTTCCATGTTTATACAGATCGTGGTGAAGACATTTCCATGTTTATACAGATCACGGTGTAGTAATTTCCCTTTTTATACAGATCGCGGTGTAGATATTTCCCTGTTTATACAGATCGCGGTGTAGATATTTCCATGTTTATACAGATAGCGGTGTATTTATTTCCATGTTTTTCCAGATATCGGGGTAGATATTTCCATGTTTACACAGATTGCGGTGTAGATATTTCCATCTTTCTACAGATGGCGTTGTAGATATTTCCATGTTTATACGGATGGCGGTGTAGATATTTCCATGTTTTATATAGATGGTGGTGTAGATATTACCATGTTTATACAGATAGCGTTGTAGATATTTCCATGTTTATACAGATCGTGGTGAAGACATTTCCATGTTTATACAGATCACGGTGTAGTAATTTCCCTTTTTATACAGATCGCGGTGTAGATATTTCCCTGTTTATACAGATCGCGGTGTAGATATTTCCATGTTTATACAGATAACGGTGTAGATATTTCCATGTTTTTACAGATATCGGTGTAGATATTTCCATGTTTACACAGATTGCGGTGTAGATATTTCCATCTTTCTACAGATGGCATTGTAGATATTTCCATGTTTATACAGATAGCGGTGTAGATATTTCCATGTTTATAGAGATAGCGGTGTAGGTATTTCCATGTTTATAGACATAGCGGTGTAGATATTTCCATGTTTATATAGATGGCGTTGTAGATATTTCCATGTTTATACCGATAGCGGTGTTGGTATTTCCACGTTTATACAGATAGCGATGTAGATATTTCCATGTTTATACAGCTCGCGGTGCAGATATTTATATCTTTATAGAGATGGCATTGTAGATATTTCCTTATTCACACAGATGGCGGTGTAGATGTTTCCATGTTTATACAGATGGCGGAGTAGTTAGTTCCATGTTTATGGAGATGGCAGTGTAGATATTTTCATGTGTATAGAGATGGCGGTGTAGATATTTCCAGGTTTATAGAGATAGCAGTGTATATATTTACATGTTTATACAGATGGCTGTGTAGATATTTCCATGTGTATACAGACGGCATTGTAGATATTTCCATGTTTATACAGATGACTGTATAGGTATTTCCATGTTTTTACAGATGGCAGTGCAGATATTTCCATGTTTATAGAGATAGCGGTGTAGATAGTTCCATGTTTCTACAGATGGCGGTGTTGATATTTCCATCTATACACAGATGGCCGTGTAGATATTTCCATGTTTTTACAGATGGCGGCCTAGATATTTCCATGGACATGCAGATGGCGGTGTAGATATTTCCAAGTTTATACAGACAGCGGTGTAGTTATTTCCATGTTTACACAGATGGTGGTGTAGATATTTCCGTGTTTATACACATGGCGGTGTAGATATTTCCATCTTTATGGAGATGGCAGTGTAGATATTTTCATGTTTATAGAGATGGCGGTGTAGATATTTCCATATTTATAGAGATAGCGGTGTAGATATTTCCATCTTTCTACAGATGGCAGTGTAGATATTTCCATGTTTATACAGATGGCGGTGTAGATATTTCAATATTTATACAGATGTCTGTGTAGATATTTCCATGTGTATACAGATGGTATTGTAGGTATTTCCATGTTTATACAGATGGTGGTGTAGATATTTCCATGTTTATTCAGATGACTGTGTAGATATTTCCATGTTTTTACAGATGGCAGTGTAGATATTTCAATGTTTATAGAGATGGCGCTGTAGATATTTCCATGTTTATACAGATCGCGGTGTAGATATTTCCATGTTTATACAGATAGCGGTGTAGATATTTCCATGTTTTTACAGATATCGGTGTAGATATTTCCATGTTTACACAGATTGCGGTGTAGATATTTCCATCTTTCTACAGATGGCATTGCAGATATTTCCATGTTTATACAGATGGCGGTGTAGATATTTCCATGTTTATATAGATGGTGGTGTAGATATTTCCATGTTTATACAGATAGCGGTGTAGATATTTCCATGTTTATACAGATAGCGGTGTAGGTATTTCCATGTTTATAGACATAGCGGTGTAGATATTTCCATGTTTATATAGATGGCGTTGTAGATATTTCCATGTTTATACCGATAGCGGTGTTGCTATTTCCACGTTTATACAGATAGCGATGTAGATATTTCCATGTTTATACAGCTCGCGGTGCAGATATTTATATCTTTATACAGATGGCATTGTAGATATTTCCTTATTCACACAGATGGCGGTGTAGATGTTTCCATGTTTATACAGATGGCGGAGTAGTTAGTTCCATGTTTATGGAGATGGCAGTGTACATATTTTCATGTGTATAGAGATGGCGGTGTAGTTATTTCCATGTTTATAGAGATAGCAGTGTATATATTTTCATGTTTATACAGATGGCTGTGTAGATATTTCCTTGTGTATACAGACGGCATTGTAGATATTTCCGTGTTTATAGAGATGACTGTATAGGTATTTCCATGTTTTTACAGATGGCAGTGCAGATATTTCCATGTTTATAGAGATAGCGGTGTAGATAGTTCCATGTTTCTACAGATGGCGGTGTTGATATTTCCATCTATACAAAGATGGCCGTGTAGATATTATCATGTTTATACAAATGGCGGCCTAGATATTTCCATGGACATGCAGATGGCGGTGTAGATATTTCCATGTTTATACAGACAGCGGTGTAGTTATTTCCATGTTTACACAGATGGTGGTGTAGATATTTCCGTGTTTATACACATGGCGGAGTAGATACTTCCATCTTTATGGAGATGGCAGTGTAGATATTTTCATGTTTATAGAGATGGCGGTGTAGATATTTCCATATTTATAGAGATAGCGGTGTAGATATTTCCATCTTTCTACAGATGGCAGTGTAGATATTTCCATGTTTATAAAGATGGCGGTGTAGATATTTCCATATTTATACAGATGTCTGTGTAGATATTTCCATGTGTATACAGATGGTATTGTAGGTATTTCCATGTTTATACAGATGGTGGTGTAGATATTTCCATGTTTATTCAGATGACTGCGTAGATATTTCCATGTTTTTACAGATGGCAGTGTAGATATTTCAATGTTTATAGAGATGGCGCTGTAGATATTTCCATGTTTATACAGATCGCGGTGTAGATATTTCCATGTTTATACAGATAGCGGTGTAGATATTTCCATGTTTTTACAGATATCGGTGTAGATATTTCCATGTTTACACAGATTGCGGTGTAGATATTTCCATCTTTCTACAGATGGCATTGTAGATATTTCCATGTTTATACAGATGGCGGTGTAGATATATCCATGTTTATATAGATGGTGGTGTAGATATTACCATGTTTATACAGATAGCGGTGTAGATATTTCCATGTTTATACAGATCGTGGTGAAGACATTTCCATGTTTATACAGATCGCGGTGTAGATATTTCCCTGTTTATACAGACCGCGGTGTAGATATTTCCATGTTTATACAGATAGCGGTGTAGATATTTCCATGTTTATACAGATAGCGGTGTAGATATTTCCATGTTTATACAGATAGCGGTGTAGGTATTTCCATGTTTATAGACATAGCGGTGTTGATATTTCCATGTTTATATAGATGGCGTTGTAGATATTTCCATGTTTATACCGATAGCGGTGTTGGTATTTCCATGTTTATACAGACAGCGATGTAGATATTTCCATGTTTATACAGCTCCCGGTGCGGATATTTATATCTTTATACAGATGGCATTGTAGATATTTCCTTATTCACACAGATGGCGGTGTAGATATTTCCATGTTTATACAGATGGCGGAGTAGTTAGTTCCATGTTTATGGAGATGGCTGTGTAGATATTTTCATGTGTATAGAGATGGCGGTGTAGTTATTTCCATGTTTATAGAGATAGCAGTGTATATATTTTCATGTTTATACAGATGGCTGTGTAGATATTTCCATGTGTATACAGACGGCATTGTAGATATTTCCATGTTTATACAGATGACTGTATAGGTATTTCCATGTTTTTACAGATGGCAGTGCAGATATTTCCATGTTTATAGAGATTGCGGTGTAGATAGTTCCATGTTTGTACAGATGGCGGTGTTGATATTTCCATCTATACACAGATGGCCGTGTAGATATTTCCATGTTTATACAGATGGCGGCTTAGATATTTCCATGGACATGCAGATGGCGGTGTAGATATTTCCATGTTTATACAGACAGCGGTGTAGATATTTCCATGTTTACACTGATGTTGGTGTAGATATTTCCGTGTTTATACACATGGCGGAGTAGATACTTCCATCTTTATGGAGATGGCAGTGTAGATATTTTCATGTTTATACAGATGGCGGTGTAGTTATTTCCATATTTATAGAGATAGCGGTGTAGATATTTCCATCTTTCTACAGATGGCAGTGTAGATATTTCCATGTTTATACAGATTGCGGTGTAGATACTTCCATATTTATACAGATGTCTGTGTAGATATTTCCATGTGTATACAGATGGTATTGTAGGTATTTCCATGTTTATACAGATGTTGGTGTAGATATTTCCATGTTTATTCAGATGACTGTGTAGATATTTCCATGTTTTTTACAGATGGCAGTGTAGGTATTTCTGTGTTTATAGAGATGGTGCTGTAGATATTTCCATGTTTATACAGATCGCGGTGTAGATATTTCCATGTTTATACAGATAACGGTGTAGATATTTCCATGTTTTTACAGATATCGGTGTAGATATTTCCATGTTTACACAGATTGCGGTGTAGATATTTCCATCTTTCTACAGATGGCGTTGTAGATATTTCCATGTTTATACAGATAGCGGTGTAGATATTTCCATGTTTATAGAGATAGCGGTGTAGGTATTTCCATGTTTATAGACATAGCGGTGTAGATATTTCCATGTTTATATAGATGGCGTTGTAGATATTTCCATGTTTATACCGATAGCGGTGTTGGTATTTCCACGTTTATACAGATAGCGATGTAGATATTTCCATGTTTATACAGCTCGCGGTGCAGATATTTATATCTTTATAGAGATGGCATTGTAGATATTTCCTTATTCACACAGATGGCGGTGTAGATGTTTCCATGTTTATACAGATGGCGGAGTAGTTAGTTCCATGTTTATGGAGATGGCAGTGTAGATATTTTCATGTGTATAGAGATGGCGGTGTAGATATTTCCAGGTTTATAGAGATAGCAGTGTATATATTTACATGTTTATACAGATGGCTGTGTAGATATTTCCATGTGTATACAGACGGCATTGTAGATATTTCCATGTTTATACAGATGACTGTATAGGTATTTCCATGTTTTTACAGATGGCAGTGCAGATATTTCCATGTTTATAGAGATAGCGGTGTAGATAGTTCCATGTTTCTACAGATGGCGGTGTTGATATTTCCATCTATACACAGATGGCCGTGTAGATATTTCCATGTTTTTACAGATGGCGGCCTAGATATTTCCATGGACATGCAGATGGCGGTGTAGATATTTCCAAGTTTATACAGACAGCGGTGTAGTTATTTCCATGTTTACACAGATGGTGGTGTAGATATTTCCGTGTTTATACACATGGCGGAGTAGATATTTCCATCTTTATGGAGATGGCAGTGTAGATATTTTCATGTTTGTAGAGATGGCGGTGTAGATATTTCCATATTTATAGAGATAGCGGTGTAGATATTTCCATCTTTCTACAGATGGCAGTGTAGATATTTCCATGTTTATACAGATGGCGGTGTAGATATTTCAATATTTATACAGATGTCTGTGTAGATATTTCCATGTGTATACAGATGGTATTGTAGGTATTTCCATGTTTATACAGATGGTGGTGTAGATATTTCCATGTTTATTCAGATGACTGTGTAGTTATTTCCATGTTTTTACAGATGGCAGTGTAGATATTTCAATGTTTATAGAGATGGCGCTGTAGATATTTCCATGTTTATACAGATCGCGGTGTAGATATTTCCATGTTTATACAGATAGCGGTGTAGATATTTCCATGTTTTTACAGATATCGGTGTAGATATTTCCATGTTTACACAGATTGCGGTGTAGATATTTCCATCTTTCTACAGATGGCATTGTAGATATTTCCATGTTTATACAGATGGTGGTGTAGATATTTCCATGTTTATATAGATGGTGGTGTAGATATTTCCATGTTTATACAGATAGCGGTGTAGATATTTCCATGTTTATAGAGATAGCGGTGTAGGTATTTCCATGTTTATAGACATAGCGGTGTAGATATTTCCATGTTTATATAGATGGCGTTGTAGATATTTCCATGTTTATACCGATAGCGGTGTTGGTATTTCCACGTTTATACAGATAGCGATGTAGATATTTCCATGTTTATACAGCTCGCGGTGCAGATATTTATATCTATATACAGATGGCATTGTAGATATTTCCTTATTCACACAGATGGCGGTGTAGATGTTTCCATGTTTATACAGATGGCGGAGTAGTTAGTTCCATGTTTATGGAGATGGCAGTGTACATATTTTCATGTGTATAGAGATGGCGGTGTAGTTATTTCCATGTTTATAGAGATAGCAGTGTATATATTTTCATGTTTATACAGATGGCTGTGTAGATATTTCCTTGTGTATACAGACGGCATTGTAGATATTTCCATGTTTATACAGATGACTGTATAGGTATTTCCATGTTTTTACAGATGGCAGTGCAGATATTTCCATGTTTATAGAGATAGCGGTGTATATAGTTCCATGTTTGTACAGATGGCGGTGTTGATATTTCCATCTATACAAAGATGGCCGTGTAGATATTATCATGTTTATACAAATGGCGGCCTAGATATTTCCATTGACATGCAGATGGCGGTGTAGATATTTCCATGTTTATACAGACAGCGGTGTAGTTATTTCCATGTTTACACAGATGGTGGTGTAGATATTTCCGTGTTTATACACATGGCGGAGTAGATACTTCCATGTTTATGGAGATGGCAGTGTAGATATTTTCATGTTTATAGAGATGGCGGTGTAGATATTTCCATATTTATAGAGATAGCGGTGTAGATATTTCCATCTTTCTACAGATGGCAGTGTAGATATTTCCATGTTTATACAGATGGCGGTGTAGATATTTCCATATTTATACAGATGTCTGTGTAGATATTTCCATGTGTATACAGATGGTATTGTAGGTATTTCCATGTTTATACAGATGGTGGTGTAGATATTTCCATGTTTATTCAGATGACTGCGTAGATATTTCCATGTTTTTACAGATGGCAGTGTAGATATTTCAATGTTTATAGAGATGGCGCTGTAGATATTTCCATGTTTATACAGATCGTGGTGTAGATATTTCCATGTTTATACAGATAGCGGTGTAGATATTTCCATGTTTTTACAGATATCGGTGTAGATATTTCCATGTTTACACAGATTGCGGTGTAGATATTTCCATCTTTCTACAGATGGCATTGTAGATATTTCCATGTTTATACAGATGGCGGTGTAGATATATCCATGTTTATATAGATGGTGGTGTAGATATTACCATGTTTATACAGATAGCGGTGTAGATATTTCCATGTTTATACAGATCGTGGTGAAGACATTTCCATGTTTATACAGATCGCGGTGTAGATATTTCCCTGTTTATACAGACCGCGGTGTAGATATTTCCATGTTTATACAGATAGCGGTGTAGATATTTCCATGTTTATACAGATAGCGGTGTAGATATTTCCATGTTTATACAGATAGCGGTGTAGGTATTTCCATGTTTATAGACATAGCGGTGTAGATATTTCCATGTTTATATAGATGGCGTTGTAGATATTTCCATGTTTATACGGATGGCGGTGTAGATATTTCCATGTTTATATAGATGGTGGTGTAGATATTACCATGTTTATACAGATAGCGGTGTAGATATTTCCATGTTTATACAGATCGTGGTGAAGACATTTCCATGTTTATACAGATCACGGTGTAGTAATTTCCCTGTTTATACAGATCGCGGTGTAGATATTTCCATGTTTATACAGATAGCGGTGTAGATATTTCCATGTTTATACAGATAGCGGTGTAGATATTTCCATGTTTATAGAGATAGCGTTGTAGTTATTTCTATGTTTATAGACATAGCGGTGTAGATATTTCCATGTTTATATAGATGGCGTTGTAGATATTTCCATGTTTATACCGATAGCGGTGTTGGTATTTCCACGTTTATACAGATAGCGATATAGATATTTCCATGTTTATACAGCTCGCGGTGCAGATATTTATATCTTTATACAGATGGCATTGTAGATATTTCCTTATTCACACAGATGGCGGTGTAGATGTTTCCATGTTTATACAGATGGCGGAGTAGTTAGTTCCATGTTTATGGAGATGGCAGTGTAGATATTTTCATGTGTATAGAGATGGCGGTGTAGATATTTCCATGTTTATAGAGATAGCAGTGTATATATTTACATGTTTATACAGATGGCTGTGTAGATATTTCCATGTGTATACAGATGGCATTGAAGTTATTTCCATGTTTATACAGATGACTGTATAGGTATTTCCATGTTTTTACAGATGGCAGTGCAGATATTTCCATGTTTATAGAGATAGAGGTGTAGATAGTTCCATGTTTGTACAGATGGCGGTGTTGATATTTCCATCTATACACAGATGGCCGTGTAGATATTTCCATGTTTATACAGATGGCGGCTTAGATATTTCCATGGACATGCAGATGGCGGTGTAGATATTTCCATGTTTATACAGACAGCGGTGTAGATATTTCCATGTTTACACTGATGTTGGTGTAGATTTTTCCGTGTTTATACACATGGCGGAGTAGATACTTCCATCTTTATGGAGATGGCAGTGTAGATATTTTCATGTTTATACAGATGGCGGTGTAGTTATTTCCATATTTATAGAGATAGCGGTGTAGATATTTCCATCTTTCTACAGATGGCAGTGTAGATATTTCCATGTTTACACAGATGGCGGTGTAGATATTTCCATATTTATACAGATGTCTGTGTAGATATTTCCATGTGTATACAGATGGTATTGTAGGTATTTCCATGTTTATACAGATGGTGGTGTAGATATTTCCATGTTTATTCAGATGACTGTGTAGATATTTCCATGTTTTTACAGATGGCTGTGTAGATATTTCAATGTTTATAGAGATGGCGCTGTAGATATTTCCATGTTTATACAGATCGCGGTGTAGATATTTCCATGTTTATACAGATAACTGTGTAGATATTTCCATGTTTTTACAGATATCGGTGTAGATATTTCCATGTTTACACAGATTGCGGTGTAGATATTTCCATCTTTCTACAGATGGCATTGTAGATATTTCCATGTTTATACAGATAGCGGTGTAGATATTTCCATGTTTATAGAGATAGCGGTGTAGGTATTTCCATGTTTATAGACATAGCGGTGTAGATATTTCCATGTTTATATAGATGGCGTTGTAGATATTTCCATGTTTATACCGATAGCGGTGTTGGTATTTCCACGTTTATACAGATAGTGATGTAGATATTTCCATGTTTATACAGCTCGCGGTGCAGATATTTATATCTTTATAGAGATGGCATTGTAGATATTTCCTTATTCACACAGATGGCGGTGTAGATGTTTCCATGTTTATACAGATGGCGGAGTAGTTAGTTCCACGTTTATGGAGATGGCAGTGTAGATATTTTCATGTGTATAGAGATGGCGGTGTAGATATTTCCAGGTTTATAGAGATAGCAGTGTATATATTTACATGTTTATACAGATGGCTGTGTAGATATTTCCATGTGTATACAGACGGCATTGTAGATATTTCCATGTTTATACAGATGACTGTATAGGTATTTCCATGTTTTTACAGATGGCAGTGCAGATATTTCCATGTTTATAGAGATAGCGGTGTAGATAGTTCCATGTTTCTACAGATGGCGGTGTTGATATTTCCATCTATACACAGATGGCCGTGTAGATATTTCCATGTTTTTACAGATGTCGGCCTAGATATTTCCATGGACATGCAGATGGCGGTGTAGATATTTCCATGTTTATACAGACAGTGGTGTAGTTATTTCCATGTTTACACAGATGGTGGTGTAGATATTTCCGTGTTTATACACATGGCGGTGTAGATATTTCCATCTTTATGGAGATGGCAGTGTAGATATTTTCATGTTTATAGAGATGGCGGTGTAGATATTTCCATATTTATAGAGATAGCGGTGTAGATATTTCCATCTTTCTACAGATGGCAGCGTAGATATTTCCATGTTTATACAGATGGCGGTGTAGATATTTCCATATTTATACAGATGTCTGTGTAGATATTTCCAGGTGTATACAGATGGTATTGTAGGTATTTCCATGTTTATACAGATGGTGGTGTAGATATTTCCATGTTTATTCAGATGACTGCGTAGATATTTCCATGTTTTTACAGATGGCAGTGTAGATATTTCAATGTTTATAGAGATGGCGCTGTAGATATTTCCATGTTTATACAGATCGCGGTGTAGATATTTCCATGTTTATACAGATAGCGATGTAGATATTTCCATGTTTTTACAGATATCGGTGTAGATATTTCCATGTTTACACAGATTGCGGTGTAGATATTTCCATCTTTCTACAGATGGCATTGTAGATATTTCCATGTTTATACAGATGGTGGTGTAGATATTTCCATGTTTATATAGATGGTGGTGTAGATATTTCCATGTTTATACAGATAGCGGTGTAGATATTTCCATGTTTATAGAGATAGCGGTGTAGGTATTTCCATGTTTATAGACATAGCGGTGTAGATATTTCCATGTTTATATAGATGGCGTTGTAGATATTTCCATGTTTATACCGATAGCGGTGTTGGTATTTCCACGTTTATACAGATAGCGATGTAGATATTTCCATGTTTATACAGCTCGCGGTGCAGATATTTATATCTTTATACAGATGGCATTGTAGATATTTCCTTATTCACACAGATGGCGGTGTAGATGTTTCCATGTTTATACAGATGGCGGAGTAGTTAGTTCCATGTTTATGGAGATGGCAGTGTACATATTTTCATGTGTATAGAGATGGCGGTGTAGTTATTTCCATGTTTATAGAGATAGCAGTGTATATATTTTCATGTTTATACAGATGGCTGTGTAGATATTTCCTTGTGTATACAGACGGCATTGTAGATATTTCCATGTTTATACAGATGACTGTATAGGTATTTCCATGTTTTTACAGATGGCAGTGCAGATATTTCCATGTTTATAGAGATAGCGGTGTAGATAGTTCCATGTTTCTACAGATGGCGGTGTTGATATTTCCATCTATACAAAGATGGCCGTGTAGATATTATCATGTTTATACAAATGGCGGCCTAGATATTTCCATGGACATGCAGATGGCGGTGTAGATATTTCCATGTTTATACAGACAGCGGTGTAGTTATTTCCATGTTTACACAGATGGTGGTGTAGATATTTCCGTGTTTATACACATGGCGGAGTAGATACTTCCATGTTTATGGAGATGGCAGTGTAGATATTTTCATGTTTATAGAGATGGCGGTGTAGATATTTCCATATTTATAGAGATAGCGGTGTAGATATTTCCATCTTTCTACAGATGGCAGTGTAGATATTTCCATGTTTATACAGATGGCGGTGTAGATATTTCCATATTTATACAGATGTCTGTGTAGATATTTCCATGTGTATACAGATGGTATTGTAGGTATTTCCATGTTTCTACAGATGGTGGTGTAGATATTTCCATGTTTATTCAGATGACTGCGTAGATATTTCCATGTTTTTACAGATGGCAGTGTAGATATTTCAATGTTTATAGAGATGGCGCTGTAGATATTTCCATGTTTATACAGATCGCGGTGTAGATATTTCCATGTTTATACAGATAGCGGTGTAGATATTTCCATGTTTTTACAGATATCGGTGTAGATATTTCCATGTTTACACAGATTGCGGTGTAGATATTTCCATCTTTCTACAGATGGCATTGTAGATATTTCCATGTTTATACAGATGGCGGTGTAGATATATCCATGTTTATATAGATGGTGGTGTAGATATTACCATGTTTATACAGATAGCGGTGTAGATATTTCCATGTTTATACAGATCGTGGTGAAGACATTTCCATGTTTATACAGATCGCGGTGTAGATATTTCCCTGTTTATACAGACCGCGGTGTAGATATTTCCATGTTTATACAGATAGCGGTGTAGATATTTCCATGTTTATACAGATAGCGGTGTAGATATTTCCATGTTTATACAGATAGCGGTGTAGGTATTTCCATGTTTATAGACATAGCGGTGTTGATATTTCCATGTTTATATAGATGGCGTTGTAGATATTTCCATGTTTATACCGATAGCGGTGTTGGTATTTCCATGTTTATACAGACAGCGATGTAGATATTTCCATGTTTATACAGCTCCCGGTGCGGATATTTATATCTTTATACAGATGGCATTGTAGATATTTCCTTATTCACACAGATGGCGGTGTAGATGTTTCCATGTTTATACAGATGGCGGAGTAGTTAGTTCCATGTTTATGGAGATGGCTGTGTAGATATTTTCATGTGTATAGAGATGGCGGTGTAGTTATTTCCATGTTTATAGAGATAGCAGTGTATATATTTTCATGTTTATACAGATGGCTGTGTAGATATTTCCATGTGTATACAGACGGCATTGTAGATATTTCCATGTTTATACAGATGACTGTATAGGTATTTCCATGTTTTTACAGATGGCAGTGCAGATATTTCCATGTTTATAGAGATTGCGGTGTAGATAGTTCCATGTTTGTACAGATGGCGGTGTTGATATTTCCATCTATACACAGATGGCCGTGTAGATATTTCCATGTTTATACAGATGGCGGCTTAGATATTTCCATGGACATGCAGATGGCGGTGTAGATATTTCCATGTTTATACAGACAGCGGTGTAGATATTTCCATGTTTACACTGATGTTGGTGTAGATATTTCCGTGTTTATACACATGGCGGAGTAGATACTTCCATCTTTATGGAGATGGCAGTGTAGATATTTTCATGTTTATACAGATGGCGGTGTAGTTATTTCCATATTTATAGAGATAGCGGTGTAGATATTTCCATCTTTCTACAGATGGCAGTGTAGATATTTCCATGTTTATACAGATTGCGGTGTAGATACTTCCATATTTATACAGCTGTCTGTGTAGATATTTCCATGTGTATACAGATGGTATTGTAGGTATTTCCATGTTTATACAGATGTTGGTGTAGATATTTCCATGTTTATTCAGATGACTGTGTAGATATTTCCATGTTTTTTACAGATGGCAGTGTAGGTATTTCTGTGTTTATAGAGATGGTGCGGTAGATATTTCCATGTTTATACAGATCGCGGTGTAGATATTTCCATGTTTATACAGATAACGGTGTAGATATTTCCATGTTTTTACAGATATCGGTGTAGATATTTCCATGTTTACACAGATTGCGGTGTAGATATTTCCATCTTTCTACAGATGGCGTTGTAGATATTTCCATGTTTATACAGATAGCGGTGTAGATATTTCCATGTTTATAGAGATAGCGGTGTAGGTATTTCCATGTTTATAGACATAGCGGTGTAGATATTTCCATGTTTATATAGATGGCGTTGTAGATATTTCCATGTTTATACCGATAGCGGTGTTGGTATTTCCACGTTTATACAGATAGCGATGTAGATATTTCCATGTTTATACAGCTCGCGGTGCAGATATTTATATCTTTATAGAGATGGCATTGTAGATATTTCCTTATTCACACAGATGGCGGTGTAGATGTTTCCATGTTTATACAGATGGCGGAGTAGTTAGTTCCATGTTTATGGAGATGGCAGTGTAGATATTTTCATGTGTATAGAGATGGCGGTGTAGATATTTCCAGGTTTATAGAGATAGCAGTGTATATATTTACATGTTTATACAGATGGCTGTGTAGATATTTCCATGTGTATACAGACGGCATTGTAGATATTTCCATGTTTATACAGATGACTGTATAGGTATTTCCATGTTTTTACAGATGGCAGTGCAGATATTTCCATGTTTATAGAGATAGCGGTGTAGATAGTTCCATGTTTCTACAGATGGCGGTGTTGATATTTCCATCTATACACAGATGGCCGTGTAGATATTTCCATGTTTTTACAGATGGCGGCCTAGATATTTCCATGGACATGCAGATGGCGGTGTAGATATTTCCAAGTTTATACAGACAGCGGTGTAGTTATTTCCATGTTTACACAGATGGTGGTGTAGATATTTCCGTGTTTATACACATGGCGGTGTAGATATTTCCATCTTTATGGAGATGGCAGTGTAGATATTTTCATGTTTATAGAGATGGCGGTGTAGATATTTCCATATTTATAGAGATAGCGGTGTAGATATTTCCATCTTTCTACAGATGGCAGTGTAGATATTTCCATGTTTATACAGATGGCGGTGTAGATATTTCAATATTTATACAGATGTCTGTGTAGATATTTCCATGTGTATACAGATGGTATTGTAGGTATTTCCATGTTTATACAGATGGTGGTGTAGATATTTCCATGTTTATTCAGATGACTGTGTAGATATTTCCATGTTTTTACAGATGGCAGTGTAGATATTTCAATGTTTATAGAGATGGCGCTGTAGATATTTCCATGTTTATACAGATCGCGGTGTAGATATTTCCATGTTTATACAGATAGCGGTGTAGATATTTCCATGTTTTTACAGATATCGGTGTAGATATTTCCATGTTTACACAGATTGCGGTGTAGATATTTCCATCTTTCTACAGATGGCATTGTAGATATTTCCATGTTTATACAGATGGTGGTGTAGATATTTCCATGTTTATATAGATGGTGGTGTAGATATTTCCATGTTTATACAGATAGCGGTGTAGATATTTCCATGTTTATAGAGATAGCGGTGTAGGTATTTCCATGTTTATAGACATAGCGGTGTAGATATTTCCATGTTTATATAGATGGCGTTGTAGATATTTCCATGTTTATACCGATAGCGGTGTTGGTATTTCCACGTTTATACAGATAGCGATGTAGATATTTCCATGTTTATACAGCTCGCGGTGCAGATATTTATATCTTTATACAGATGGCATTGTAGATATTTCCTTATTCACACAGATGGCGGTGTAGATGTTTCCATGTTTATACAGATGGCGGAGTAGTTAGTTCCATGTTTATGGAGATGGCAGTGTACATATTTTCATGTGTATAGAGATGGCGGTGTAGTTATTTCCATGTTTATAGAGATAGCAGTGTATATATTTTCATGTTTATACAGATGGCTGTGTAGATATTTCCTTGTGTATACAGACGGCATTGTAGATATTTCCATGTTTATACAGATGACTGTATAGGTATTTCCATGTTTTTACAGATGGCAGTGCAGATATTTCCATGTTTATAGAGATAGCGGTGTAGATAGTTCCATGTTTGTACAGATGGCGGTGTTGATATTTCCATCTATACAAAGATGGCCGTGTAGATATTATAATGTTTATACAAATGGCGGCCTAGATATTTCCATGGACATGCAGATGGCGGTGTAGATATTTCCATGTTTATACAGACAGCGGTGTAGTTATTTCCATGTTTACACAGATGGTGGTGTAGATATTTCCGTGTTTATACACATGGCGGAGTAGATACTTCCATGTTTATGGAGATGGCAGTGTAGATATTTTCATGTTTATAGAGATGGCGGTGTAGATATTTCCATATTTATAGAGATAGCGGTGTAGATATTTCCATCTTTCTACAGATGGCAGTGTAGATATTTCCATGTTTATACAGATGGCGGTGTAGATATTTCCATATTTATACAGATGTCTGTGTAGATATTTCCATGTGTATACAGATGGTATTGTAGGTATTTCCATGTTTATACAGATGGTGGTGTAGATATTTCCATGTTTATTCAGATGACTGCGTAGATATTTCCATGTTTTTACAGATGGCAGTGTAGATATTTCAATGTTTATAGAGATGGCGCTGTAGATATTTCCATGTTTATACAGATCGTGGTGTAGATATTTCCATGTTTATACAGATAGCGGTGTAGATATTTCCATGTTTTTACAGATATCGGTGTAGATATTTCCATGTTTACACAGATTGCGGTGTAGATATTTCCATCTTTCTACAGATGGCATTGTAGATATTTCCATGTTTATACAGATGGCGGTGTAGATATATCCATGTTTATATAGATGGTGGTGTAGATATTACCATGTTTATACAGATAGCGGTGTAGATATTTCCATGTTTATACAGATCGTGGTGAAGACATTTCCATGTTTATACAGATCGCGGTGTAGATATTTCCCTGTTTATACAGACCGCGGTGTAGATATTTCCATGTTTATACAGATAGCGGTGTAGATATTTCCATGTTTATACAGATAGCGGTGTAGATATTTCCATGTTTATACAGATAGCGGTGTAGGTATTTCCATGTTTATAGACATAGCGGTGTAGATATTTCCATGTTTATATAGATGGCGTTGTAGATATTTCCATGTTTATACGGATGGCGGTGTAGATATTTCCATGTTTATATAGATGGTGGTGTAGATATTACCATGTTTATACAGATAGCGGTGTAGATATTTCCATGTTTATACAGATCGTGGTGAAGACATTTCCATGTTTATACAGATCACGGTGTAGTAATTTCCCTGTTTATACAGATCGCGGTGTAGATATTTCCATGTTTATACAGATAGCGGTGTAGATATTTCCATGTTTATACAGATAGCGGTGTAGATATTTCCATGTTTATAGAGATAGCGTTGTAGTTATTTCTATGTTTATAGACATAGCGGTGTAGATATTTCCATGTTTATATAGATGGCGTTGTAGATATTTCCATGTTTATACCGATAGCGGTGTTGGTATTTCCACGTTTATACAGATAGCGATATAGATATTTCCATGTTTATACAGCTCGCGGTGCAGATATTTATATCTTTATACAGATGGCATTGTAGATATTTCCTTATTCACACAGATGGCGGTGTAGATGTTTCCATGTTTATACAGATGGTGGAGTAGTTAGTTCCATGTTTATGGAGATGGCAGTGTAGATATTTTCATGTGTATAGAGATGGCGGTGTAGATATTTCCATGTTTATAGAGATAGCAGTGTATATATTTACATGTTTATACAGATGGCTGTGTAGATATTTCCATGTGTATACAGATGGCATTGTAGTTATTTCCATGTTTATACAGATGACTGTATAGGTATTTCCATGTTTTTACAGATGGCAGTGCAGATATTTCCATGTTTATAGAGATAGAGGTGTAGATAGTTCCATGTTTGTACAGATGGCGTTGTTGATATTTCCATCTATACACAGATGGCCGTGTAGATATTTCCATGTTTATACAGATGGCGGCTTAGATATTTCCATGGACATGCAGATGGCGGTGTAGATATTTCCATGTTTATACAGACAGCGGTGTAGATATTTCCATGTTTACACTGATGTTGGTGTAGATTTTTCCGTGTTTATACACATGGCGGAGTAGATACTTCCATCTTTATGGAGATGGCAGTGTAGATATTTTCATGTTTATACAGATGGCGGTGTAGTTATTTCCATATTTATAGAGATAGCGGTGTAGATATTTCCATCTTTCTACAGATGGCAGTGTAGATATTTCCATGTTTACACAGATGGCGGTGTAGATATTTCCATATTTATACAGATGTCTGTGTAGATATTTCCATGTGTATACAGATGGTATTGTAGGTATTTCCATGTTTATACAGATGGTGGTGTAGATATTTCCATGTTTATTCAGATGACTGTGTAGATATTTCCATGTTTTTACAGATGGCTGTGTAGATATTTCAATGTTTATAGAGATGGCGCTGTAGATATTTCCATGTTTATACAGATCGCGGTGTAGATATTTCCATGTTTATACAGATAACGGTGTAGATATTTCCATGTTTTTACAGATATCGGTGTAGATATTTCCATGTTTACACAGATTGCGGTGTAGATATTTCCATCTTTCTACAGATGGCATTGTAGATATTTCCATGTTTATACAGATAGCGGTGTAGATATTTCCATGTTTATAGAGATAGTGGTGTAGGTATTTCCATGTTTATAGACATAGCGGTGTAGATATTTCCATGTTTATATAGATGGCGTTGTAGATATTTCCATGTTTATACCGATAGCGGTGTTGGTATTTCCACGTTTATACAGATAGTGATGTAGATATTTCCATGTTTATACAGCTCGCGGTGCAGATATTTATATCTTTATAGAGATGGCATTGTAGATATTTCCTTATTCACACAGATGCGGTGTAGATGTTTCCATGTTTATACAGATGGCGGAGTAGTTAGTTCCACGTTTATGGAGATGGCAGTGTAGATATTTTCATGTGTATAGAGATGGCGGTGTAGATATTTCCAGGTTTATAGAGATAGCAGTGTATATATTTACATGTTTATACAGATGGCTGTGTAGATATTTCCATGTGTATACAGACGGCATTGTAGATATTTCCATGTTTATACAGATGACTGTATAGGTATTTCCATGTTTTTACAGATGGCAGTGCAGATATTTCCATGTTTATAGAGATAGCGGTGTAGATAGTTCCATGTTTCTACAGATGGCGGTGTTGATATTTCCATCTATACACAGATGGCCGTGTAGATATTTCCATGTTTTTACAGATGTCGGCCTAGATATTTCCATGGACATGCAGATGGCGGTGTAGATATTTCCATGTTTATACAGACAGTGGTGTAGTTATTTCCATGTTTACACAGATGGTGGTGTAGATATTTCCGTGTTTATACACATGGCGGTGTAGATATTTCCATCTTTATGGAGATGGCAGTGTAGATATTTTCATGTTTATAGAGATGGCGGTGTAGATATTTCCATATTTATAGAGATAGCGGTGTAGATATTTCCATCTTTCTACAGATGGCAGTGTAGATATTTCCATGTTTATACAGATGGCGGTGTAGATATTTCCATATTTATACAGATGTCTGTGTAGATATTTCCAGGTGTATACAGATGGTATTGTAGGTATTTCCATGTTTATACAGATGGTGGTGTAGATATTTCCATGTTTATTCAGATGACTGCGTAGATATTTCCATGTTTTTACAGATGGCAGTGTAGATATTTCAATGTTTATAGAGATGGCGCTGTAGATATTTCCATGTTTATACAGATCGCGGTGTAGATATTTCAATGTTTATACAGATAGCGGTGTAGATATTTCCATGTTTTTACAGATATCGGTTTAGATATTTCCATGTTTACACAGATTGCGGTGTAGATATTTCCATCTTTCTAAAGATGGCATTGTAGATATTTCCATGTTTATACAGATGGCGGTGTAGATATTTCCATGTTTATATAGATGGTGGTGTAGATATTACCATGTTTATACAGATAGCGGTGTAGATATTTCCATGTTTATACAGGTCGAGGTGAAGACATTTCCATGTTTATACAGATCGCGGTGTAGATATTTCCCTGTTTATACAGATCGCGGTGTAGATATTTCCATGTTTATACAGATAGCGGTGTAGATATTTCCATGTTTATACAGATAGCGGTGTAGATATTTCCATGTTTATACAGATAGCGGTGTAGGTATTTCCATGTTTATAGACATAGCAGTGTAGATATTTCCATGTTTATATAGATGGCGTTGTAGATATTTCCATGTTTATACCGATATCGGTGTTGGTATTTCCACGTTTATACAGATAGCGATGTAGATATTTCCATGTTTATACAGCTCGCGGTGCAGATATTTATATCTTTATACAGATGGCATTGTAGATATTTCCTTACTCACACAGATGGCGGTGTAGATGTTTCCATGTTTATACAGATGGCGGAGTTGTTAGTTCCATGTTTATGGAGATGGCAGTGTAGATATTTTCATGTGTATAGAGATGGCGGTGTAGATATTTCCATGTTTATAGAGATAGCAGTGTATATATTTACATGTTTATACAGATGGCTGTGTAGATATTTCCATTTGTATACAGATGGCATTGGAGATATTTCCATGTTTATACAGTAGACTGTATAGGTATTTCCATGTTTTTACAGATGGCAGTGCAGATATTTCCATGTTTGTAGAGATAGCGGTGTAGATAGTTCCATGTTTGTACAGATGGCGGTGTTGATATTTCCATCTATACACAGATGGCCGTGCAGATATTTCCATGTTTATACAGATGGCGGCTTAGATATTTCCATGGACATGCAGATGGCGGTGTAGATATTTCCATGTTTATACAGACAGCGGTGTAGATATTTCCATGTTTACACTGATGTTGGTGTAGATATTTCCGTGTTTATACACATGGCGGAGTAGATACTTCCATCTTTATGGAGATGGCAGTGTAGATATTTTCATGTTTATAGAGATGGCGGTGTAGATATTTCCATATTTATAGAGATAGCGGTGTAGATATTTCCATCTTTCTACAGATGGCAGTGTAGATATTTCCATGTTTATACAGATGGCGGTGTAGATATTTCCATATTTATACAGATGTCTGTGTAGATATTTCCATGTGTATACAGATGGTATTGTAGGTATTTCCATGTTTCTACAGATGGTGGTGTAGATATTTCCATGTTTATTCAGATGAC